>NW_026596962.1:675465-721741 GCF_907164565.1 Psammomys obesus
GAAAGAAAGAAAGAAAGAAAGAAAGAAAGAAAGAAAGAAAGAAAGAAAGAAAGAAAGAGAAAGAAAGAAAGTGATTTCCAGATTGGGCCTAGACCATGTGAGCACTTAACCAGCTCGGCTATTAAAAACCCACAGGCAGGTGTTACGAAGTGAAAGCTTACCTATTAAGTCCACTTAGTGGCTGGGCCACAGAGCAAACGTAATTAGCTCACACATATTACGGAAGTGTTTGCTATCAATCCATTTGCCCATTAGTGTGTGAGAACTGCCATTCTCTGCTGATTTAACCAAACAATCTATAAATGATTGTGTTCACAGTACAGGGGAACATACCCCTCTCTGTCTACTGTGATGGGGCCATCTCCCAATGAAAGCAACATCGTATCAATGTTGCATGTCATTGCTTTCCGTATTTTAGGAAATATGGGCTAAGAACAAAGCTCAGAGCAGACCGACACCTCAGCAGCTTATAGGCTGTGTGTCCTGAATAGGTGATATTTTTATGGCAGCTGTTTCTCTGATCATTTGTGATTCACCCAAACATGGCCTCTAAATGTTTGAGATCCTTCTGCTTTTCTCAGAAACATGCATATGAGCCAGTTTCTTTTGTTACCATCAACCAGAAGCTTTGAATGTGAGTGGCTAAAATTTATGATACAAATATTAGGAATGAATATTAGATGCATATTAGTATGAACTGTTCTCTACCTAGGACTGCTTCTATGAGTGCTTCATACAGTGCTTCTGGACGCCATGAGGACCCAGCAGGGAATGTCAGGGAAGCTATTGCCTCCTGGACATCTCTTTAAGTACCAACGTCCACCTGAGTTGATGCTCTTAGCTGACTTGCAAATCTGTGTCCTTCACACAAGCCCTGGGCCTTGGTCCCAGCCACAGAAGTCTGAAAGGCCAGGTATCCACCAAGATGCTACTTTTTTCTTCTTTTTTTATTCTTTCAACAAATGCTGGTGTTGCTGAGAAGAGAATAATTTATCAAAAGAAACTCTGCCATGATTATAAACTATCCTTCTTGACTGATGACTGTGCCTCCGGTATATAACTCAGACTACATCAGCTCAAAGCTAGAGATCTATCTGTTCTGAATGATCTCAGCCCCAGGACTGTGGTAGGTCAGTGTGCCCATCATTACCCAAGAGCATTCTGTCACCATGGCTCAAGTAGCCAAAGATAGTCACCTTGGAATCTGCCTTTTTACAATGCTCAGGGCCTTTAATGATGAACTGCATAAAAGCCACAATAAAAGTGTGGAGTTTATCATGCTCACCTTAAGTGAAAGCAATTAAACAGGTTTCACTTAATACTGACAGTTCCCCTGGCAGAAGCACCTCTACTCACAGACAAAGCCAGAAAAGCTGCCTCTGCCATCTCCCTCTGCAACACCAGAGTGCAACGCGGACTCCCCTGCATGGAAGCGCTGGATGGCACCCAGGGAGTTCTCTGCATGGAGGGGAGGAGCATTGCACTCCCGTTTCTAACATCGTGTCCCGGTTTCTCACAAAGCCACTTGTCTTTACTGGAGATGTGTCGTACCCAGCATACACACTACCGACATCGCTCATTCATTTGGAGCACAGAACCCTAACTGCCCTGGACTTGAGATCTGGCCCATGTTAGTGTGCTCTCTCTCTCCTCCTTACACTGGGCCCCTCTGAGAAATATTTGTCTCCCTTGAGTTGTGAGTTATTCTCTTCAAGCAACATTTTTCTTTTCTTGAGTCTCACTCACAGTGTGACTAAAGAACTCAGCTGGGAAGGGGGAGAGTGAGCCCAAGGTGAGGACAGGAAGAGCCCCATGCAAGTTGAGTGCACATCAGCCAGAAAGCTCACTGGACAAGTCGAGAAACAGAAAACAACAACAAAAACACGTCTGTTGAAAGAGCCCAGAGGGTCACAGGATATCAGTAGGCCTTCAACTAGGTCCCTCCCAGACGTACCCATCCATTGAATACCCATCCATTATCTCCAGCTCCAGGCAAAGTTCTGTGTTGAGCCCGCCAGCCTCAAGCTAGAAGCATCTCTCCCGCTGGCGGTGCTTAGGCAAAGTCCCTACAGGCTTTTAATGATGTGTGAAGAGAAATCCCACCTTCCTCCTGCACTTTCCTCCATGTGGAATCTGCACAATGTGTTCTTCACAGAGAACTGGACTTGAGAGCATTGACGAACCTTACCAAGGAAGCTGTGTCTGCTGCTGTGAATGTGTGTGTCCCCCAACGATGATGGTATCTGGAGGTGGGCCATTGGCAGAGGATGAGGCTATGAAGAAGGACCACTCTGGAATGGGGTCTTTGTAAAGGAGCCAGCTGCCCCACTGCATGCAGCATGTGCGGATGCAGAGAGAAGGCCGGGGCCAAAAACCTATGAACACTTCTCCTTGGGCTTCCAGCATCCAGAACTACGGGAAGAAAATTTCTACTGCTTGTAAGCTACACACTATGGGATATTTTCTTCCTGTCCCAGTAACAATCGAGTGCAGCACGTGGGCCCAGCTGCTAAGAAGGCCTGGAAATAAATGATGTTAGAATGGGCAGGCCACAAGAATCTCTACTCCATCCGTCCGTTCTCCATTGGAACCTACTCCCCACCAATCCACCGCTGTGGTTTGAATGTGCAATGCCCTCTAACCAAGGCTCACAGGTTTGAGCCCTTGGTGCCCAGCTGAGGATGAGCCCTGAGGCAAGACCAAACTGGAAGAAGTCAGCCGCTGGGGTAGACCTTGGGGCTTCTCAGCCCATTTCCCATCTCTCCCTGATTTCTGACGGATGACACAGTGTGGCCAGTCACCTCGTGTTTCTCTACCATGCCAGCCCCACCATGTTGACCTATAACCTCTTGAACCCTAAACCCAAGTAATTCTTCCGTCTTTAAGTTAGTCCTTTTGGTGTATTTGGTTACAGAAACAAGCAAACAAACAAAAAGTGATCCAGCCCTTGACCTTCCAGATGTGTGTGCCGTCGGTCTCTGTCACAATCCAATGTAGCCCTCAATAGTAAGCACCGAGCATGCGCGTCCTGATGATCACGCCCTGTGATGGGATCGGAGAAGGGTTCCCAGCCCACCTTTCGTGATGGGATGGACGCTGTTGCCTGTGTAGCTCTCTGCCAAATGGCCTTTTTCTTTCTCAGTCTTTCTTCTTGATCCTCTGTCTTCCTTCTCATCGTCACGTTGCTTCTCTCTTGCACTCCCTTTTCCTCCCCCTGCCCTGCATCTCTTTCCTATCTCTTTCTTAGACACACATGCCCCACCGTCATGTTTATTTGTTCTATGCAAACAAAAAGGCAATTAAATCTAGCAGATGAGATCCAACATCTGTTCAGCAGCTATGCAGGGTTAGAGTCTGAGGAGGCAGGAGAAAAAAAGTTTCCCTTTTCAAATGCTCGAATTTTCGCCCTTGTATAGTGAGAATACGTACAAGGAAAGTTTATATAAATATGCATTCATTTTGCATATGTTGTTGCTCATAAAATGACCATATACTCTTCATTACAAGATAAAACAGAGTCTTCGTTCATCTTTTCTTACAAGGGCTTGCATCGTTCCTTCATACTCACTGTTCTTTCTGGGACCTTTTCAGTTTCTTACCAACTTCTCTTCAAAGACAGGCAAGATTCAGCAATTTTTAAAGGAAGATTAATGTTTCTCTCCGTCAGAATAAACCGCTTTGTTTTGCAGTGGTGGGACTAGACCTTGGGCCTCCTGCTTGTCAGGGACAGGCTCTACCACGAAAATGTGTCCTCACTCTTTTCCATTTACTTTTTCTTTTTAGACAAATTGGGTCTTCCTAAGTGACTCAGGTTTGCCGTGAACTCTAAATTTGACATGCTCCTGTCTCTTAGTCTCTCAAGTAACTAAGATTAGAGGATTTCACCACCTGACTTAAATCCTTTGAATTAATAATAAATATTTAGTATAACTGGTAGGTATCTTCTTCACTGCTGAATCCTAATAAGTCCCCTCACCGTGTGTGTGTGTGTGTGTGTGTGTGTGTGTGTGTGTGTGTGTGTGTACGCGCGCGCGCCTGTGCGTCAGAGGACAAAATCATATATCTTTCCTCAGAACCAATCCACCTTGTTTTTTCTCAGGCAAGGTCCCTCACTGCCCTGTAGTTTATTGACTAAGTTAGGGTGCTGGCCAGCAAGCTTCAGGGATCTGCTTCAGGGATCTGCCTGTCTCTGCCACATGATTTCTGAGATTACAAGTCCAACTTTTCTTCTTCTTTTTTTTTTTTTTTTAACATGGGTTCTGGACACCAGACTCAGTTTCTCCTGCTGTGTGCCAAGCATTTTATAGACTGAGCTATCTCCCTGGCTCCCTGAAGAGTTTTAATCTCCAGATACTCTTCCTATTGAATGTCTTTGGCTATCTATGCTTTTCTCTTGATTCTGGCTCCCAAGGGAAACCAATTCGTTTGAGAAACCAGAGGTCAGCTTGCTCCTGCACAGTATCTATGAAGAGCCTTCCAAGGACAATTACAAGAAGTCCTTAATTGTTCTTAAGGACTCGTTTTCTTGGAGGTGAGAAGTGCTGCTTAAAGGAAAAACTAATAGATTAAAAGAATGTGAGAATGCATTGAAATACAGCATTGGACGCAAAGAGGAGCACACGGGATCAGGGCTGACTCCAGTCATAGATCCGTACTTCATCACTTGTTATAAAGAGAGATCAGGAAGCCTAAAGCTAAACCCACCTAATAACTTCTGGGATGTAAGGAAGAGCCAGGCGCAGAAGGCTGAAGCAGTCATTTTCCCCCTTTAGACAGCTAGTAAAGCTATAGAGGGGAGGTTCCCAAATGCAAGATACGCTGAGCTACCAGGAGTAAAGGGAGACCCACATTGATGTGGGTAAGCAGGAAAGACAGAGCAGGCCGTGTTCTACTCAAGTAAAAAACTGCTGCAGTAAATATGATTATCTGAATGATTATTTACATAATGTGTATGATTGATCAGAATTAAGTATTTAGAAAGAAAAACAGGGTGTTTTAAGATGCTACTGGTAATGTGTGTGAGGTAAAATATCTGGTTATCTTCCCTCTAATCAAATTGTCTAATAATTACCTTTCATTGTCTAAACCTAGAAATCACATAGATTTCATTTCAGTAAAAGATAAATTAATCCTGGTATCTAAAACAGTTTTTTCTCAATGAATAAAAATGCAATGAATCCCGGAAAGTTAGAAGCTCTAATATTCAAAAGAAAGTGTAAAATGGAATGATGATGAGAAAAACAGCCAAGGAGAAGCAGGATCTCAGCCATGCTCCTGTCTGTCCTTCCATGCCAAGGTCAGCCCAGGTCTAGGGAGAGTTAAGGCTGGTGACCTGTTCTTGGGGCTGAAGAGAAACATATGGCTGCTCTGTCAGATGAAACCCAAATTGACAGTTTTGAATCCTTCCTACGATGCTGAATGCTAAATATGCAAATTACATCACTGAGCCTCTCTCTGTGCTTCCTGATCTCAACCTTTCTTCTGGAAGTCTGCCTTTCCTGGCTCCCCATCTTGTCCTAAGCAGCCAGAGTAGACTGGTGTTTACCTGCCACACCTTCCTTGACCTGACCTCTGCACCCTACCCTTAAGCAGTAGCAGTTCACAGAAACATCCACCAGTCAACTGGTTTTTCAACCTGTGAGTGATATGAAAATAATTTAAAACAAAAACAAGCTAAGCTCTCAAAAATCGGCAGAAACAGCATCTGGTTTGAGAATATTACCTTTTTCTTGGATGCTTCCGACTTTTTTGACATGTTCTTCAACTTTTTATGCAGATGTTTAAGGACCTGCAAAATGCAAACAAATGAGCCTGGTTTAACTCGTGTCTTACTTACACACTGTCTCTTTTTCAGTGATAACCACTGAGCATTCTGGTATCATGATACTATTGCTTATAAAACAATAAAAGTAGAAGTGCATCTTAGATAAGCCAGCCTTTATCAAAGCCACTGAATGAGTTCAGTGGTATCCCTGGAGGACAGACACACCTGGACGTGGTTAGGACCTCAGAAAATGCTGACACGTTCAGGGGTTCTTGGAGAAAGGGCCTGTCCTGAGGTGGGAATAGGGTTTACTCATGCAGTCCACTGCTCTGCCTGCCTTGGTTCTGTCCACTAATCTACATGCCTAAAGTCACCAGGTCCTCCTGTACATGGGACACAGGTACAGCTCAGAGACACGCTGAAAACTAGAAACTCAAGTTGTGGAAGGTCACCGTCCATGGGAGAAAACCAAGAGAACAGGTAAGAGAATATAACCTTACAATTGTTCAGTATGGTTGCCTGATCCTGCACCAAGTTTCTGGTGCTATCTATGAACCCCACCCACTCCAAAAATCTCTAAAGTAGTGGTTCTCAACTTGTGGGTCATGATTCCTTTTGCAAACCTCTCTCTCCAAAAATATTTACATTGCAATTCATAACTGTAACAAAATTACAGCTATGAAGTAGCAACAAAAACAATGTTAGGGTTGGGGGTCACCACAACATGAGGAACAGTATTGAGGGGTTGCGGCCGCAGAAAGGTTGAGACCACTGCTCTAGAGCAAAGCAGGAGCCAGCAAGGCTCCTTTAGTGTCTTATTCATGTATTATAAGGTGTGGCCTTTAGATAGTCCCCTTCAGGAATTCAGCATCACTGGTGATTTATGAACATCTTTCAGGTTTTACGGTAACCAAGCCTGTCAGAGAGATAAGCTAGCTTTAATACACTGAGAACTCATTCTTCTTGTCACTGTCATATTTGAGAGAAATGATGTGAATGTTGCTATTGGGCATAAAACTTCACAAATCTGAACTTTCTCCACAGTGCCTCTCCTGTGGGCTTGTTTCAGGTGTTTTCCTATTCTGATGGAGAAACTGGAATAAATGGCAAAGAGCTTGGATGGGCTGTGGGTTTCTGAAGAAGTTCTGAAGTGAGTGCGTGTTCCAGCCACTAGGATGTTTTCCTCTCACACCACAGCATGGAAATAAACTAATCCAATTGGCCTTCTGCCAAAGCCTGCTCCACTGTGCCCCAAGCAGCACCATCAGTCACGTCCTAATGGAGAAACCTCTGGATTCATGCACCAGCCTTCTGTACCTGAGCAGCAAGGCAGCCATCCTAGCAGCCGTCTTCAGTGTGAATTACTGTCTTTAGATTTCCTGCCCTACTGAGACACTTCTCAGTGCCTGAAAGCACATCAGTGTCTCACAAACACACAGTCTTTGCTATAGAAGCAAGTGGATAACTGGCTGATAGGCTGACACTGAAGTAGCTCTGTTCTTCTGACAGAAAGTATACAGAAGGCAGTGACAGAGAAGCTTTCAATAGCAGCAATGTGGAAACCTTGTGTAGGTGAGGGCTGGAGCCAGGAGCCTGCTGATGTAGTCAGCACTGACCAGCTAGCTGACAGCAGCCAGGATGTTGATGAAGTCCCAGATGTAACAGCAGCAACAACTATATCATGTCTCCCAAATATGACCATGGCAAGAGAACAGAATGGCTTCTAAGCAACCATTCTAGCTAGAAACATGGCAATGTTAATATTTGCAAACTTAGTAAAGCCAGCTAATCTCTCTGACAGGTATGCTAAGTGAAAACCTGAAAGATAATCACAAATCACTGGTGATGCTGAATTTCTGAAGGAGGTTATCTAAAGACCATGGACCACAGTGCTATGGGTCACAGAGGGAAAAGGATGCAGGAGATACCAAAAGAATCCGCTACAGGACATAAGCATCCGTGAGCAACTTCTGTATGTTACAGTCAGGACAGCTAAGCTGGGTCCCAGCTCAGAAATGTCGAAGCACCCACGAATACTGGATCGGCTGAACGATCCACGGAGATGATTCTAAAGGTGTTTTTCTTAGCTCCCTACCTCTTCTACAGCTCACCTATGATCTATGCTCACAATGCTCATGTGACAGATCTTAAGGTCCAGCCATTGAGGGAAAGAACATAGACCTTGGGATCAGTTATGACTTAATCTCTTGGGACAATGAGTGTAACAGAGGTGTGTTCTCACTTTGGACATAGGAGGGCTCTAAGTAGGGTTGTATGTTGAGGGAAGAGGGCAGCAGGCAAGAGCCCTACAGTACAGAGAGGAGCCATCTCCAGGAGTACTGGGCTGGGCCAGCTCACTGTGCTCTCCAGGGTCTTTCAGGTGCAAAGAAACTTCTCTCACTAAACATGAAAATATGAAAAGATCATCTTGGTAATGCAATTTATTCAATAATTTTTAAAAAGAAAATCTAAAATTCATGATAAGTTCAAGTGCTATTCTGGCCAGCTGATTCCTCACATGGACCATCACCACTGGTCCTTAGACCACACACAGCCAATTCGAAGTTTAGGAATTATTAACTAGATTGTACATGCTTAGTGCCCAACAGAAAACAGCAGCTCCAGGAAACTTAGCTCCAGTTCTCTAGGACCTGGGAAGAATTTACAGATACTGACATTGACTCAAAAGGTGTTTCCAGCTAGAATAGTTGCTTAAATGCTAACTATTTCTGGGTGGAAAATGGTAAGTATCTATTCATTAATTCTTTAACTTTGTCTTCTGTGGGGCTTTTGAAGACTCTTTAATAACAACCTGTTTGCCCTAAAAGTTTACTTTTTCATTTCCAAAAAGATTGAAATGCCCCCCCCCCCAGGACTTTGGGGAAAATGAAGGATGCATGTGTTTCCATTTCAAGGCAGCAATTAGGAACTTAAGAGACCAACATTTGAAGTATGGCTGAGTTCCCAGGCTCTTGGCCTTCAAGTACTGATTAGTTGTCGCCTCCTGAAACTCTTCTTCAATCCCAGCCTCACCCTCTGCTCAGTTGCTGCATCACTCTGAAAGTGCTTTTTCTTACTAATGAAATGGAGATGGCAGTTCCCAGCCGAGGCTCACTGAGCAAGCTCATAGATGTATACCCACAGCCCACAACTCACTGTGCAATGCAGCCTTTGCTCCACACTGGCAAAAACCAAATGAGCAAACCAGCTACTTCCAAATAGCTAGGCTGCCATTGCAGCTTTGGAGCCAGTGCACGCATTCAAGTAATATTGCCATTCAAGACAGACACGATCTCCTCTGCTCATATAAATGTGGGAAATTTCTTTTTCTGCGTCAGATCTGCCTTATGAGTGAAATGTAAGAAACCATTACTTTTCTAGACAGGAGGTTGTTCATGGTCCTCCTGTCACAGCTAAATAGACTAGGAGTCAGGGAAGAATAAAGTTGCATGGAAACCTTAGAATGTGCCTTGCAGGGATATATCTCTTCCCCAACCTTCTTGCTGGTTCTGATAGTACCTAAAAGGAGATCCTATGACAGAGGCTACCCGAAGAATCACATCAAATGAGCACTAAAAGATAGACTTCTGGATTAATGGGACATCAACAAGCAGTACCTAAGAAGTGTAAGACTTTTGATTGACATGCTGCTCAGTACCCCTCAGTTCCTTCAGAGCTGTGAGCCACGGGTCCCTCAGAACACAGGAAAACAAGATAAGCAGACAGTTCCCCCAGCTGTGTGGTTCTTGCTCACCACCTGAATCCCTAACCCTGGCCACACAACCTTGCCTGGAGGAGACAGCACCTGTCCTGCCCATAGCTCCCTGGGGACTTCAGTCAAGCTCTGTGGAGAAGAAGGGCTTCCCAAAGTCCCAGCGCTGATGGCCAGAGACCTACAGAGCTTGGACTCCAAAACCCTCCTGAGGTGCAGGAGCCAGTGTGCTGTGTGGGAAGAGCACTGCTCCAGGGGCCACACCAGCTGGTCTCAGCGCAGAGCTAGGAAGGCTAGAGACTGCAGTGGCCCCTGGCTGGTGGCTTTTAGAGGGACCGCAGGCTCTCTGCAGCTCCCTTTGCCCTGCTGGATTAGTTTCTTGGAGCCCACGTTTAAAAGCTGCTGAAACTGAACGTTTTGAGCAGCAGATCTGGGAAGCAAAACTGACTTTGTACCGCCAGGTGATGAGCAGCAGAGCTGCAGCACCCCTGAAGGGGAGCAGAAATGAAAGTCCCTCTACCCAGCTTCTAGACAGGAGCTGCAAACTTTCTCCCGGTAACTCTCCAACTCCGCCTTAACTTTTTTACCCCACAAAACATGCCAGAGCAATCTGAGATAAAGTGAGGTGGAGAGGGGAGAGAGCACAGAGGAGCGGGGGACATGGGGCTCAGTCAGGGGACCCTATGAGCCAGGTCAGAGCCTGGCCAGTGCTCCCCACTCACCTTGGCGTAGCAAAAGCAGATGAGCAGCAAAGGCAGAAGGTAGCCAAAGACGAAGGTACACACCACATAAGCCTTCTTGTGCAGCTGATTGGGCCACTGCTCCCAGCAGAAGGTCTGGTTGCTGTCCCGATGGAAGAGGCGCTGGTGGTAGGCCACCGGCGAGGCCATGGCGATGGACAGCGCCCAGATGAAGCCCACGCCCAGCAGCGCGTTGCGGGACACCCTGAGGGAGGAGGAGCGCCGAGAGTGCACAATGGCCACGTAGCGGTCCACAGACATCGCGGCCAGGGTGAAGATGCTTACCAGCATGGACACGGTGAAGAAGTAGTGTATGAACTTGCAGATGAAGGCGCCCAGCACCCAGGTGGGCAGTGCGTACACGGTGGCCTGGAAGGGGATGCAGAAGAGCAGGTAGGCCAGGTCTGCGATGCTGAGGTTGAGGATGAACAGGTTGGTGGTGCTGCGCGGTTTGCCCGGTTTGCTGCGCGCCAGCACGGTGATCACCAGGCTGTTGCCCAGCACGCCCATCGCAAAAATCAGGCCAAAAACCACCAGCGTGATGAAGTTCTCCACGCCGATGCCGAAGAGCGGCCTGGATTCCAGGGTGGGAGACTCTGGCTCGCTCCCATTCCCCTCGCTGAGGTTCAAGGTAGCCAGTTCCATCACTTACTGGGACACCCCTTTTGGGCGCTGTGCAAAGGAGCGCGCTGGAGAGGGGTGCAAGCCGGGGAAAAGCTGGCTCTGGAGGTAGCCAAGGGTCGCCCGGCGGCCCAGCTCAGAGCAGCGAGGACGCGCTTCTCCAGCCAGAAACTCCTGCTACCCGCAAGACAGCAGGGGGCAGCGCCCCGGGCCGAGCCCTGCAGCACCGTCCTCCTGCCTGGCCTGGCTAACGAGGAGGCGGTGCTGCAAGTGCCGGGCGGCGGGGGCTCCGGAGCACAGAGGTACCGGTCTGGGCGGCTGCGATTGCTGGCAGGCGGCAGGCTGGGCGGGAGACTCTTCTGAGACTCCAGTCTCTGGCAGGCCGAGTCCCCTCGTTCCCGCGGCGCCTTGAGGTCGCACCTGTTGCTCCGAGCCTCTTCTTGCCGCCGCGCCCCTCAGAGCCCAGCGGTGCGCACCTTCAGGGGTGGAGGGTGGTCCGGCTTCCCGCACTGCGAGCCACCGCCCTGCCGCGCTGGGGCTGCGGCTCCCTCCTGCCTTCTCCCGGGTCCTCTGCGAGCCGCACCGCTCTCAGGGCTCCCCACGGTGGGCAGAGTTTCTGCGGCACGGGAGGGACAGTGGGGGTTCAAGTGCGTCCCCTCTGTGCCTCCCGGTCCGGCCTGAGATTTACAGCTTGCTCCCAGCCTGGCGCTCTGAACCGGAGGGGTGGCCCCCCCACGTCCTTGCTGGAACTGGGGCGCTGCTGTGGGGGCTGCTCTCCCGGGAAGCGACCGTTGGCGCTGGGAGCCAAACTGGCTATCTTCCTCTGCGCGCCACGCTGAGGCGCCGGGAGTGAGCCCTCCTGCCAATTGGTCCCTTTGGTCTTTCCTGCTCCCCGAAAGAGCGGAAATAAATCCCACGAAAATCAAAGGTTGCTCCTGCTACCGCGGGTTCTGTGACATCCGCTGCCCCGTTCCCTCCTCCATCCAGTCACAAGCTCCGGAGGGAAGAGGCAGGAAAGAAAGGAGCACCGCCTGCGTGAGTTTTCAGTACAAGCTTGTCCTGCGCACCCGTTCCCCTCGGGGATCGATCATTTTCATCAGACATTACTCATCTGACTGACACAAACGGAAGCGCGGACGAGTGAAGTGTTCGTTAAGGATCATGTGAACGCGCTGGATGTCTGTCACTGCTGAACCGGGGCACACCAACCAGATACAGCCGCCTGTGTGCCCGGTAACACACATGCAGAGAAAGACCTGCCCTCACGTGCGCTCAGTGTGGGCAGGGGGTGGCTACAATCCTTCCAAAAACGCAGGTGCCCTCCAGGGTGTGAGGGACCAGGACGGCTGGACATAAGGCCAGAGGAAGTGTATCCACAGAAGGGCAGGGAAGGGGCCTCTGGGGAAGCCCTGTGTCCAGGAGCTGAGCTTGCAGCGCAGTCCCCAGCGGCCGCGAAGTGTGCACAGTGGTGAGAGAGGGGAATTTAGGGACAATCCTGTCTCCTTTCTCCCCTCGCCGGCTCTCTTCTTGCAGTCCCAGGGACACCCTAACGGGACGCATACCTGCTAGTGTTCTGCTCTTCTGCAGAGCTCCCTTACAAAAGGGAGAGAAGAATTCTCACCTAAGCATCCCGAGAACGGCCTCGCCTGAGCCAGGTGATGGCGTCTCGTCCTGTCTTCCTCCCCAGCGGTGCTCTGGGACCTAGAGCTTCACAGGGTTCTGTACTGTACTCTGCTGCATCGACAGCCATACGTAACACGACCTGGGAAAGTGGTTTAGCCTTGGGGTTTCAATATTTGTTTTATTGTGTGTGTGTGTGTGTGTGTGTGTGTGTGTGTGTGTGTGTGTGTGTGTTATTGGGAGTTGGGTGAACCCAGGGCCTCAGTCATGTTGAACAAACCCTCCAGTGATCAATAAGCAAGAGCTTATAGGGATTTTGCTATTGTTTTTGTTTTCATGTCTCGTAAACTTTTTATTAACTTTTTATTAATTAATTGTGTGTGTGTGTGTGTGTGTGTGTGCGCGCTAGCACACGGGGCAGTCCCAGGAAAACTTTCAGGAGTTGCTTCCCTCCTTCTACCATGGACTCTGGGCTCGAACTGAAATCATCAGGTTTGCTTTGGGGGTGTTTTACTCACGGAGCCATCCCTCAGCCCTCTGTGAACCGTCTTTGGCATGGGAGGCTTATAATGAGATTATATCATACTCGCCAGCCCACCATCCAGCTTACAACACTTCAAAACTTCCCAGTATCCTTGGAGTCAGTTCATAGGTTGCTAATCACAGCCTCCACTGCAGCCGCTTAAATGTGTGGCCCATTGCTCCTCTCCAAATGTACACATGATATATGCATCTGCCCTAAATGGTGTCCTGTGTCAGGTTTGGGGGCGTACTGGCTGCTTTCGTGTGTGACCTGAAGGCAAGTTCGAGTCACCAGAGAGGAGCGAGCCTCAGCTGAGGAAACGCCTCCATGAGATCCAGCTGCACGGCATTTTTCTAGTTAGTGATCAATTGCGGAGGGCCCGGCACACTGTGGGTGGGGCCAGCCCTGGGCTGGTGTCCTGGGTTCTAGAGGAAAGCAGGCTGAGCAACCCTTGAGGAGCAAGCCAGTGAGCAGCACCTTCCATGACCTCTGCATCAGCTCCTGCCTCCAGGATCCTGCCTTGTCCTGTCCTGACTTCTGTCGATGACGAAATGTAAATTTAAAAAAAAACATTGCCAGCTTGCTTTTTGGTCATGGTGTTTTGTCTCGGCCGTAAAAACCCTAACTAACACAGGGGGCGTTGGCGCTTCATTTTGCCTTGGCAGTGTGAGATGCAGTTTGCATGGTCATCTACATTTGTTTCGTTTGCCCTTGGCAGGTAATTCATTGCTCAGTTCATTGCATCTGTCTTTTGTTTTTTGCACTCTTCTCCCATACTGTGATCTCTTTAGAGCAGTACATAAAGGCAAGACTCTCAAATCCAATGTGCTCATCTGTTTTCTAACCAGTGAGTTTGGTCCATTTCTATTTGTTGGCTGTCACTGATCCAACAGTTGGTTTGTTGACATTTCCTGGATGCTTGGCAATTCTGTTCTGTTTCCTACAAGCTGCTCCCTCTGCTGTTCTTTCGCTGGAATGTTCCCCAGCCCCCTCCAAGATTCTGCTCCCAAGACCAGCTTCCCACAGGGGTTTCTCCACACTGTCCCAATGCCGGTTCACTCCCCAGTTACTGTGTCTCCTTGCCTTGCTTTTCCCCCTTTCACAGTCTTTGTCTCATTTCATAGTATAGTGTTATATCTTGTTAGAAACCTTATCCGTATTAGATATGGGATTGACAAACATGCGGTTGGATGGGTTAGTCTTGAAACAACGCGACGACACCTCAGACCTAGAGACATGAGTTTAGAGCCGCTCAAAATCCATTGTTAGTTAACAGAAATTAAAATGAGTTGTTAATGACCTGTTCCCTAAGAACTCAACCTCACTGCTCTAGTTCACTGGTTCTGTGGCCCAGCTGCTTGACCTTTTTAACTCCCCGCTGCTGGGGAGTCAACGCCCATTCTCTTCTCCCAGGACTTATAGCTGCCTGCCTTCGCCAACTTGACCCATCAGAAGCCTTCTTCCTGATCAGAAAGTGCCTTTCAATTCTTGCTTTAGTGGAAGGCAGTGGTGAAAGCATTTGGCCCTTATTTATCCAGCAGCACTTGACCAGAGAGTTCTTTTCTCAGCCTTTGTTTTTGTCCCCAGGAAGTTGTCTCCCTGTTCTTTGTCATTTTCTGTAGGTATGTTTTACTTTCCTCTCTATTGTATTGTCTTCTTTTTGTCACTGGTGTTTTAGGATTTGTTTCAATGTTTGCGCTAATTTTTATTTTCAGCACCCTCCCCCAAGTTTCTGAACTAAGGAGTAACGCTTTTTCATCAGTTTCCAGACGAAGACAGGGACTGACAGGTGTTGCTATGGCTCTTCCCAGCACAGGGAGGACTCGCCCCCTTGGTGTGATGCCCCTGCAGCGCAGGACTCACTCTCAGCTAATTAAGACGAACAGACACCACCTTCCACTTACATAAGTGACATTTTTATCTTCAATATTCTTTTGAAACAACTTTTTTTCCTTGTACTTTTGTATCCTCTTCCTTTAAAGCCAATGTGAGATCCCAGGTTGAAAGGGAATGAAAGCTCTCATCTGTCCAATTATCTTCATGAATTCACTCCCTGTCTCTGCTGTACTTCCAACTTTGCATTACAGTAATTGATGGGTGGGATGTTACCCTTGACCCTAGGAAAAGCACCAGAGAGGAGCAAGTCCCTCCTCTTGTTACTCTGGTCCGCCTGGCACATTCCTGCTTGGGGAGCCCTGAGCTGCCAGAATCCTGCCTGGCCCAGCCCCTCCTTCACACTCAGTCATGGCCACTGAGTCACCGGGAGGTACAAGTGATGAAGGACATGTACCCTGTCTGTTGGAGCTATGGCACCTGTGATGGCATCTCTCAGCAGCTAGGCTTTGGCTGACACTGTGATGTGGGGAACAATGGAGGGAGAAGCCACACCTTCGGGCTAAGGCTCATGTTTATCTTTATGAACTTGAGTAAAAAGGTGCCACGCTGAGCTTCAGTTTCCTCAACTGGAAACCAGGAGGGACCATCTTGGGGTTGAATTTCCTTGGCGTGGTTCTCTGCCTCTCATTACAGCAAGGTATGTTTGGAAAAACCGAACTAATAAAACCCCCATCTTCCATGGTAACAGTCTCTACATTAAGAAGTTTGTTTTTAATGAGTAAAATCATGTCTGGGGCTGGCTAGAGGGCTCAGTGGGAAATGGCTTATGCTCAGGCCTGACAACCTGAGTTCAATCTCCAGGATCTACAGGTGAAAGGAGAAAAATCAACCTTTTAAAGTTGTCCTTTGATGTTCTTACATACACTGTGGCATGCATGATCATACATGCACACACACATGTGCCTACATTGTGGCGTGCGTGTGCACACACACACACACACACACAAATAAAATGTAATAAAAATTTAAAGAAGTTCTACGAAGTAATGCAGAATGTGAAACGCTATTTATACCACTGTTATTGCTGAATTTTTACAAACAGGTTTCTTTTCTAGTCTTGCCAGTGTGGTGCTCTATAAGCTTCTTATTCCTGGATAGACATCTCTTTCTCTAGGTTTGGGGAATTTTCTTCTACAATTTTACTGAAAAGGTTTCTTTATGCTTGAGCCATGATATTCTCCTTCTCTGTCTGAAATTTGGCAATCAGGTATTTCTTGGCGACTGAAAACTCTCCTGTGTTCTGTTCATTTGCTTTTACATTTCCCATTGACCTTTACCCAATGATCCAATTCCTCCACTTTGTCTTCCACCCCTGATTCTGCTTTTAAAATGAATCATTCTACTGCTGATGTTTTCCCACTAAGGCTCTTAACTGGCTTATTTCAGCATAGGTGTCCTCCGCTGTAAGCATTTGAGCTCCAGCCTCTACTTCTGGGCACTGGCCTTCCAGGGTGGCCCAGAAATGACAATCTGTGCTCCTCTTGCAGCCCAAAAATCCTAGCCTGGCCCCTGCCCAAAGCTGGTGACCAAGCCAGCCTTTCCTGGCCCCCTGAAGAGGAGAAAGAACAGCAAAAAGTAACTGAATGTGATGATGACATTCAGAATGAAGCAGATAGACTTAATAAGCATGCCAGCAAGGAGAACTCGAAAGTAGAAGAAATACAAACTCTCTGTCAATCATTTTTTTCAGAAGAGGTAGAATCAACTGCCAACATCCCAAACTTTGGGTAACATTTGCCAAGCATTCTGCTTGGGGAGGAGGACGAAGACGCTCTGCAGAATTTGATCGGAGCTCAAGCGACAGAATTTGAAGACATAAAACTAGGTTACAGAAGAGATTTTTCTTTCGATGAAAATCCTTACTTTGAAAATGAAGTTCTCTCCGAAGGACTTCATCTGAATGAGAGTGGTGAGCAGTCTTCAAAGGCCCCTGGAATCAAACAGAAAGCTGGAGAGCACGCAACAAACCACTCCAGTCACGCAGAGTAAGGGCAGCAGGAAAAGGCAGCTTGAGCTACTAGAGAAGTCCTCACCTGTTGTACTGAACATCTATGCAGGTGCAATAGAAGTCATCAAAGGTGACATCTGACCAGATCCCTTGCAGTTCTGTAAGTGTGCAGAAGGAGGTGGGTGGAGGGAAGGAACAAACAAATGAATTAGCAATGGAAAGAATGAACAACTGAAGATTGAAGGAAGAGGAGGGGAAGAATTGGAAGATATTGGTGAAAAGGGGTTGAGAACTCGGCCAAGGAGGCAGGCACTATGGATCTTCATTCTCTCTCTGACAAATCCAACCCCAGTCTCACCTGCATCTCTATAGCAGACCACCTGCTGTGGCCTCTAATCCTCTCTGACTCCCATCTCCGAAGATCTACTTCTTCCCCCATCATCCTGTTTCCAGCCCAGGACTCCAGCAGGCTTTCTCGGGGATCCCCACCAGCCAAGCCAGACAGAGAGGCAAATAGGGAAGCAAACAACTAGCAAGTAGGCAAGCTTCAGATCTTCAGTCTAGTCGCATCCCCAGCTCTGTAGCAGACCACATGCTGTTGACTCTCCTCACTTTCTGACACCATCACAAAGGGGGAGGGGCGTCTAGGCAAATCCTAATGGAACAGCCTGCTTTCCTGCCTCCTGTAAACCTCCTCACTTCCCCCGAACCCTTACCCCATTGATAACTGTCTTTTCCCAATACCTAGAAACACATTTTACCTAGAACCTCCAGTAACCACATCCATCAGGATCCCAAAAGAATGTCTTACCAGGCAACACACAGCAACTACACTCTCCTAAGAACCGGAAAGGGCAACAAAAAACAAGGAACAAAATACCTACCTAGCAAAAACAAGATCAGATATCAGGCACTGAAGATACAATTAAATAAACATATACATTGGTCAAAGAAAAAGTTAAATCTAAAAAAATTCCTGGCATAAACATCTAGAAAATCTGGGTCACTATGAAAAGACCAAATCTAATAATAGTAATAGAGGAAGGAGAAGAAATCTAGCCCAAAGACAGAGAAATATTTTCAACAAAATCATAAAAGAAAATTTCCCTAACCTAAAGAAGAAGACACCTATGGAACAAGATACCTATGGAACACCAAATAGATTGGACCATAAAAGAAAATTCTCTCACCACATAATAATCAAAACACTAAACATACAGAACAAAGAACATTAAAAGCTGTAAGAAAAAAGACCAAATACCATATATTATTATATTATAATAACACCTGATTTCTCAGTGGAGACTCTAAAAGCCAGAAGAGCTTGAACATAAATTATACAGACTCTAAGAGACCTTAGATGGTAACCTAGACTACTCTATCAAGCAAAACTTTCAATTATAATAATGGAGAAAATAAGACATGATTTTAAAACAAACAAATATCTATCTACAAAACCAGCCTTACAGAGGCACTAGAAGTAAAACTTTGACCTACAGAGGTCAGGCACACCCAGGAAAACACAAGGAATATACGATCCCAGACCAGCAAATCAAAAGAGATGAAACACACACCACAACAAAATAACAGGTACCAACAAACACTGCTAGTTGATATCTCTCAAAACTGGTGGTTTCAATTCCCCATTAGAAAAATAAAGACTAACAGGAAGAATGCAAGAATAGGATCTATCCTTCCACTGCATTCCAAAAACATACTTTAATATCCAGGATAGACATCAGTTCAGGGTAAAAAGATGAAAGAAAAAAAAGATATTACAAACAAATGGACATAAGAAGCAAGCAAGTGCAGCCATTTTAATATCTAACAAAATAGACTTCAAACCAAAACTAATCAGGCGAGTTAGGAAAGGACACAATGTACTCATCAAAGGAAAAATCCACCAAGAGGACATTACAATTCTTAACATCTATGCACCAAACACGAGGACACCCAAGCTCATAAAAGGAACACTGCTACAGCTTAAATCAAGTATTGACTCCCACAATGATAGTGGGAGACCTCAGTACCCAACTCTCCCCAGTGGACAGGTCATCCAGGAAAAAAATAAACAGAGAAATACTGCAGCTAACTGACATTCTAATACTGACATTAGAAACCAAATGGACCTAACAGATGTTTACAGAACATTTCACCCAAACACAAAAGAACATACCTTCTCAGCATCTCGTGTGACTCTCTCCAAAACTGACCATTTATTCAGACATAAACCAAGTCTCAACAGACACAAAAAAATTAACATAATGCCCTGCATACTATCTGACCAGGACAGATTAAAGATGAATTTCAACAATAGCAAAAAGCTTACAAATTTGTGGAAACTGAATAACTACTACTGAATGAAAAATAGGTCAAGAAAAATTAAAGACTGTCTAGAATGGAAAGGAGTAGATGAAAAGAAATAATGAAACTCATGGCTGACATTAGTAGACTAGAAAAATACAAAAAAATCAATAAAACTAGCACAAGAGATGATTTTCTAATAGTGCAGGTACTAAGATCAATAATTAATAAATGGGACCTCATGAAACTGAAACGCTTCTGTAAGGCAAAGGATACCATCAATCAGACAAAGCAGCAGCCTACAGAATAGGAAAATACTCTTACCATTTCCACAGCTGATAGAGGACTAATATCCAAAATATATAAAGAACTCAAGAAACTGAATCAAAAAAAAAAAAAAACAATTAAAAATGGAGTACAGATCTAAACAGAGAGTTCTTTTGAGAAGAAACTCATGTGGCAGAAAAACCCTTAAACAAATGCTCAACATCCTTAGTCATCAGGGAAATGCAAATCAAAACTACTTTGAGATTTCATCCTACACCCATCAACATGGCCAAGACAAAAAACAAAACCAAAGCAAAACCAAACCACAACAGCTCACGCTGGGGAGGATGTGCGGCAAGGGGAACACTCGCCCGTGGCTGGTGGGCTGCAGGCTTGGGCAGGCACGATAGAAATCAGCATGGTGGCTTCCTCAGAACGTGGGAAATCAATCTACCTCAAGATCCAGCTACACCACACTTGGGTTTATACCCAGCAGTCACTTCCTCACACCACAGAGTTATTTTATGACTGTGCAAGGCGGGCACCAACACAAACAAAATGACAAGCACGGAGACTAAGCACAGAGAAGTTGAGGGCCCTGAACACTGGTGCCTCCCTCTTCTTCCTCACTGGCTGAGGACTGAGGGGAGGGCATAGAACCATACAGCTCACCTGCCACTTACATTTGTCTTATTTCTCAACAAAGACCATGTGTGGGTTATCTCTGTTTTACATCCTGTTTACTTTAAAGCTTTTCAGGTGCCTGAAGTTTGTCAGATCCTCAGCTGGTTAGCATGCTTTGCGGTTAACAAGCTTCTACTCCACACTTATAGTTGAGTGAGATAGCTAAGCTTGCAGAAACCAGCAGGAGACTGGTAGTTTTTGTTCTTCTGTAGTTGGACCTAAGCTCACTCAAAGCACTTCTGTCTTGAAAATAAGGCTTTTTTTTTTCTTACAAAAGTGAGGCACAGAGAGCAGTGAGTATAGAGAGTTAGAAAAACCTAGACTTTCACAGGGACCCTGATGAAAAGATGAACAGAATGTTAGTTCTGTGTCCTTCAGTAGACTTAGCAAGTCTGGGCTGGGGCTGGAGCTAATGCCTTGAAGGATTCGAGGTTGCAGTTTCTGGGAACCTGACTCTTTCCATTGGACTCTGGTTTTCAGTCCTGAGGCAGCTGTGTCTGAGGTATCCTGTGCTCTCTTTGCCAATATTGTCTGATCTAGCTCTTTGCTGACCTTGGCCATCTTCCCCCTACAAATATTATATAAGATTTTCTTCTTCCTCCTCCTTTTCCTTTTCTTCTCCTTTCCCCCTTCTCCTCCTCATCATCCTTCTTTTTCTTTTTCTTCTTCTTCATCTTTGTATCTTTGTCTTCTTCATGTTTTTTTTTTCTTTTTTTTTTTTCTGAGACATGGTTCCTCTGTGTAGCCCTGGCTGTCCTGGAACTCACTCTGCAGACCAGGCTGGCCTCAAACTCAGAGATTTTTCCACCTTTTCCTCTTCAACTGCTGGGAATAAAGGTGTGTGTCACCCCCACCTGGCTGATGCTGTACTTCTTAATAAAGTTACTTGGTATAAGTCATCAGCTTATGCAAGACGTCACAGTCCTAGATACTGCTTTTGTCTTCTTTATTCCTCAATCCCAAGTCTGTACACTCAACTCATTGTTCAGGACCCTGTGGGTTCAGGTCATGTGAGGAACTGTTGGCTGTAGAAGCAGGAAGTACAAGCTAAGAGTGGACAGTCAAAGCTGACGGTTTCCAGCTCATCCCCCTGCCAAACTCCTAACACACACACACACACACACACAGAACACAGGTTCCCCTGTGCTGCATTCTCCTTTATCCACACAAAGGCCCTCTGGCCCCAGACAGGGGGAAAGGCTAAGGGAGAAGCATTCCTGGGAGGCTGTCCTGACTCTGTTCACTCAGCCCCTGAGCCAGTTCTTCTTTCAGCAAGGGCTTTCTTGGTTAGACAGAAGTAATACTAGGCGGTGAGGCTTGTGTGGCATTGTTCTGAAGATTTGATGAGCTTATTACACAAAGTGTCAAGAATGATGCTAATAACAAGTACGGAAGAACTGCCATTTGGAGGTCTCGAATTGATTTTAATTGTTTGCTGTACTTGCATTAATCATGCTAGCATTTTCTGCATTTATAACAGACTCAATCATGTTGTTGTAGGATCCTTGCATTCTTCCTGACAGCATTAATTTCTCCATATTCACTATTCACGACCTATCAGGTAACTGTTGGCAATGCTCTATAAATATAAACATCCAAATACAGATAATTCAAGGCAGAGTCTCAAGTAGCTTGGTAGAGCCTTGGGGTTAATGTGTAGACAACCTTGAACTCCTGATTCTTCTGCTTTCACCACCTTAGTGCTGTGATTATGTGCTGAATTTATGTGGTAAAGGGGATTAAACCCAGGGCTGTAACATGCCAAGCAAGCACTCTTCTAGCTGAGCTACATCTCTAGCCCCTGGAGCTCAAGACATCTTAGGGTTTTAAGTTTCATATCATTTCACTTCAACATCACTCCAGATGTATTTCCTTACATTTATATTGAAGTAGATTTATTTTCTCTAGACACATGCACTCTTAATACAAGAAGTAGCCTAGGCACACAAAGAAAAAGCGATCCATGTTACGATAGCTGTTGGCTCTGGTTAGACCACAGTGTTGGGGTGATTCAGTTAAGCAGAAAAGGCTTTGTTAGGAATTCCAAGATGTCGCTCATCAAAGCCTTGCCCCAGTGATGGGGGGTGGGGGTGGGGGCTTGAGCCACATTGTCTTACATGTGATCTTATTGTCTCTCTCCTACGTCTGTCTTCATCTCTCCCTTTGTCTCTCTTTTTCTTGGGTTTTAACAAGCTGTAGATTGGCTGGGCCACAGGAGCCGCATTACTGCAGAACAGTGTCTGCTGTAGTAGCTAAGATGAATAAACCTGATTAATTTGACATTCGACGCTGCCTTTAGCAGAGAGCATCTTAGTGAGGAAGAAGACATGTTTCTCTCCCAAGTTGCTGCAAATATCAAAGAGAGCTGAAAGACTAGCAGTCTGAATGCTATCGGAACCTTGAAAGAAGGAAGCTAGACAAAGGTGACCACAAACACTTCATTAAATGCCTTCAAAGGATTGCAGCAACTAGGGAAGGAAACAAGGAAATGGACTTAACAGTCTCCACAAATCCTAGTACTTCCCCGTGCAAAGCAGGCAGACAAGCTAGAATTCTGGATGATGTTCCCCGTTGTCTGAGAGCTGAGCAGCACTTTACAGAAGATACCTACCTGCACTCTGCTTGCACCCACTCAACTCTATCTCTTGTCTCTGCCCACAGGTGATGTCATCAAATATCTGGAAAATAAATGGGACAAAGTGAACCAGAAAGAGGTGGCCTATCATAGATGGTCAGGGGATCTGCTCAAAGGCAGACCGTGCCACCTGTGGGGCCACAGGTCAGGGATCATAGCATCCATAGACACAGAGGGGCCTCCAGTGAGCAAAGGGAAAACATGTGTCCACTATGTATGTAGCCAGTGTGAAAAACTGACAGCCCTATGCAGTATCTGCTGGTTCTCAACCTGTGGGCCACACCTTCAACAAACCTATCTCAAAAATATTTAAATAACAATTCATAACAGGAGCAAAAAGTTACAGTTATAAAGTAGCAATGAACATAATTTTATGGTTTGGGGGTCACCATAACATGAGGAACTGTAAAAAAAAAAAAAAAAAAAGTCACAGGATTAGGAAGGTTGAGAACCACTGATTTAGAATAATCATCTTAGTGTAAAGAAACATCAAAATCATTTGATGGATTGGTGTTATGCAAGAGCAATAGAGAGAAACGCTGGCACAGGGCTAAACAGAGCCACATGGTATGACTAAAAGCAGTCCTTAAAAGAGACAACGGGAGAAGAAATTTCCTAAGAAACAGAAAGAATAAAAAAGGTGCTGCAGTGAAAAGCATACTTGCTCACATTGAAGGAAGCCACCCCACACCTAGAATCCAAGTTTCTAAGTCCTCGTACCAAGAAAACACCTGGACTTCCCCAAGGTCAACATCACCAAGACTAGTTAGTGCCTGCCCTTCATCCATGGTAGGCTATCCGTCAGAGAGAAGATTACATTCAACTCTCCAAACGGGGAAGAATTTGCAATTTGTTTTCTTTCCTCCAAAGCTAGCTGAGGGGTGTTACAGAAAAGCATTAAGGAAGGAAGGAAGGAAGGAAGGAAGGAAGGAAGGAAGGGAGGGAGGGAGGGAGGGAGGGAGGGAGGGAGGGAGGGAGGGAGGAAGGAAGGAAGGAAGGAAGGAAGGAAGGAAGGAAGGAAGGAAGGAAGGAAGGAAGGAAGGAGAAAGGGAGGGAGGGAGGAAAGAAGGAAGGAAAAGATACAGTGCAATCCACAGTGCAGAGGACATGGGTATATCCATTGAGATACTGGAGTCTCATGTCGCGCCTGTCTCGTCCAGCAAGAAAGATGCAACCACCAGCTCTTCCTCAAGCAGTTTATTCAGGCATTTGCAAGCTTCTTCTCCCCCCAGTACCCCAGGCCCTTCCCAATTATATAGGCAACCACATCAGCCAATCACAGCCAACCACGCTCGCTCATCAGACCTGCAGCAGGCAGCCAATGGGCCAGTGCAACGCTCGCCTTGACCAAACACGGACTTGTTTATCAGCAGTCAGTACATCCGGCGGGCGCCATCTTTTAGGCGCGGCAACTTAATAGCCACGGCTTGCCACAGTCTCATAATTCTCTTGCAAGAAAAACACAGGTAGGAGCTCTCAGAAATGAGTCAGCTTAGCAGAATTTCAAGCCTGGGGTGGAACACATTTGGTGTCTATACGCAAGCCAGTGCCCTGACTCCAGCAGGGAGCAGCCTCTTTGCTTCCTTCATCCCCTCTGGCAGCCGGCAGGTGGGCACCAGGTATGTGCCTCTTCCGGATAGAGCCCCCACGCCTACCCACCACCTGCTCACTGTGCAGTGGTCTGGTAGCAGCTGCATCTGGACTGCAGCACCGCTGTACCACAGCCTAACAGAAGCAGCACTGAAACGAGCAGTTCTCCACACTGTGCAGACAGCACCAGCCACGTACCTGGGAACAAACCCAGCGTTGCGCGACATAACGATTTACTCAACAGTTTGGGCAAACACATACTGTCTAACGATAATGACTTGGGCTGATCATAATAACCTAATAACAGTTTAAGAAAGGGAAATTGCTTGATCTAATTTGTTATGTCAGCAGAGATGATATAATGACTAATATTAAAATATATATTAAGAATAAATTCCCACTTATGATTGGAGTATAATAATCTGAACAGAAGTTCCCATTTCTGATTTCTGATGCAATCCCCAATTATTTTTCTTTATGTGATTCTTTTTAAAAAGCATATCTAAGATCAAACAACAACACCATACTGTAAGGGCAGACTTTACCTAAGATGTTCCCATAGAAATTGGGAAGGGAACAAAGGCACTTCCCACAACCATGTCACAGAACATTGTTCATGCAGAAAAATATCATAAATGCATTGTCACTTAACTGACTAGCCAAGAAGAAAAGAGCTTCATTTGTCAAAAAATAAAATAAAATAAGGATGCAGAAGCTCATAAACTTCTCATAAGCTCATAAACACTGGGAGAGAAAAATGAATTAATATTTTTCCAAGTCAAGATTCAAAACATCCCCGAAGCCCCAGATTAGTTGTATTTGATGCTGTCACAATTGCAGCTGCTGATCCTAAGGAGAAAGTCAATGTGCATTAAGATATACCATTAAGGATATCCATCAAAAGTCTGCTTATTATGCCGACATTTGCAAATTAGTGTACTTTTGTTGAGAAGTTTTCCATTATAGTTTTGTAACATAGAAAGTGGCGTTACTTTTCTAGAATCTGAAATTCTTAATATTGTGCTTAAAAATGGGAAACAAAGGTATATTAGTCACCCTTCTCATTGCTATGAATTTTACTAGATGTTAAAAACAAGCAAACAAACTCAAGGGAGGAAGGGTTCATTTTGGCTCACAGTTCAGAATAGCACAATCCACCCTGGAGGAGAAGAATCTGCAGTTGAAACAAGTTGGTCCCCGGCACTGGCCAGAAAATAAACAATAGGAGGTTCCAGGAATCAGCTAGCTTTTTTCTTTTTCCCTTTCTACTCAGCCTGTGCCCCCAGTCCATGAAGCTGCCCTCTCTCAGAGTGGGACTTCCCTTCTCAGTTAAATCTCCCTGTTCACTGGCACCCATTCTGGGTGTTCCTTGGAAATCACACTTTTCTGCAGGCACTTCCTTGGGATGAGAAAGTCACTGTAAGAAGAGAAAAGGGGTGGACTGCCCACAGTGGAGCAGCACCAGGCACAGGCAGCATCTGTCAATCACGTGAGCTTCCTCCAGGTGACTCTGACACCTGTATTTCCTCTGGATACACAGCCATGGGGGCAAAGGAAAGGGGACGACCAGCCTGCCCACAGGAACTCCGTACTCACCTGTACTGAGAGGATCAAGGTACATGCATGGGAGTAGACACTAGTAAGGTTTCTCCAGAAGAAAATGGCGATGTCCTGGGCCTGCTCCAGCCCCATGGGGCTTGGGGTACAGTATCCTGGCTCCAGAATGGGTTCCTCTTGTTCAGTGGCCACTCCGTCATGTGTTCAGAGAGGCAGAGCTAGCTGGTGAGGGTGAAAGGGAATAGTTTTCCCTGAATGCTGCAGAATGTGCCCCTAGATTCACCCCAAAAATTCAACTGAATTACAGCTCCTTTAAGTCCCAAGGATTATTCAGAGAAAGTGGATTATTCAGAAAAGTATAATGGCTTTCAGAGAGAGGATGCTACAGACTTCTAACTGGATGCTTTGAGCACATCTCTCCCTTGCCAGACTCCTCTGCATGCTCTGGCCACCTGGCTTCTGTGCTAACCTGGCACAAGTGGCCATCAGGCTACAACCACAGCTCCTGCCCCACACACTCAGGGACAAGACCACTGCCTGCACTACACCAGGGCTTTCTGATCTTGAGTAGGCTTGATTTTCCACATTTTGACTGTGCCTTCATAGCTTTTTATTGCTCCTGCTTATTCTTTTTAAGCTCTCTTTCAAGATCTCAAAGCTACAGATCATGGGCCACATGCATCTGAAAATAGCTGTGAAGGTAGCCGAACATGAGTAGTTGATGGCAATTTGGACCCTCAAGAGATTGAACACCCCTACTAGCACAAATGGCAAAGCCGGCAGCCTCCGCCACCTGACCACCACTCATAGCCATCTGATCTGCCAGCTTGTCACTCAGCACACGCAGCTCGTCCCTGGCGAGCAGCAGCTTCCGTCACAGTGACACATGGTGCTCACCCTCTGTGATGGGCTTTGCCCCACCAGCCCTGCTCTGAGGAAGAGGGCGAGGAGGAAGCACACGCAGTGTCTGTCTGGTCAGGTCTCCCTCCACCACCGCAGCCAGAAGAGCTTGATCTAGAGCAACATCTAGCAAATGGACCCTTCCAGACAGGGGCCGCCCCAAGAGCAGCTCCTATCCAGGCCTCAGTGAGATGCCTGGAGTGTCATACCCAGGGCTAGCCCCAGGCTGAGGGGACACAGTTGGTAGTCAGGGCTCACGTTACTGATGTCTGCACTGAGGCTTCTGCTGGCTCTACACCCATGCCCAAATGGAGATCCCTTGTCCATCCCTGTCTACTCCGAGGCCTGCCTAAGCTTACACACATAAGCAGATTTGTTAACTCTAATAAATATCACCAAAAGATGCCTAAGAAGGACTCAAGCCCTCTACTAATAAACTTATTCCAAAGTGAGCTAGGTTCTAGGTGAACACCTCATGTGTTCACACATGAAGTGTAAGTACAGGAATTCACAGTAGGACCTAAGGTCTGCCAACTGTAATGTTTAAGACAGCATTCATGTTGATATTCTGGGACCAAAGTCAAGAGAATTCTAGTTTAATTAATTTTTTCTTTTTTCATAATACCATTATGAAGTCATAATACCATTATGATATCATAGTACAATTATGATGTCATAGATCCGATATTATGTAATAATACCATTATGATGTGACAGAATCCAGATGATGTCATAAGACCATTATGATGTCATATGACATTTATGATGTCAAAGAAGCCAGATAATGTCATAGAATCTAGATTGTGTCATAATACCATTAGGATGTCATTAGATAGACCATTAGGATGTCATAAGACAATTATGATGTCACAAAACCATTCTGATATCATAGAATCCATATGATGTCATAATACCACTATGATGTCATAAGACCACTATGATGTCATAAGACCATTATTTTGTGATAGAATGCAGACAATGTCATAATACCATTATGATATCATAATACTATTATGTCTTAAGTCCATTATGATGTCATAGAGTCCAGCTGTCATAAGACCATTATGATGTAAGAAGACCGTTATGATGTCATAATCCTATTATGATGTCATAAGAGCATTATAATACCATAATATCATTATGATGTCATAAGACCATTATGATGTCATAGAGTCCATATGATGTCATAAGACCATTATGATGTCATAAGACCATTATGATATCATAGAATCCAGATGATGCCATAATACATTCATGACTTCAGAACACCATTATTATGTCATAAAACCTTTTTGAAGTCATAGAATCCAGTTGATATCAAAGAATATTGTTGATGTCATAATCCTATTTTGACATCATAAGACCATTATGATGTCATAGAATCAATAAGATGTCATAATACCATTATGATGGCATAAGTCCATTATGATGTTACAGAATCCACATGATGTCACTAGACCATTATGATGTCATAGAACCATTATGAAATCATAGAACCAAGATGAGGTCATGAGACCATTATGAGGTCATAAG
Source organism: Psammomys obesus (assembly GCF_907164565.1). NCBI lineage: Eukaryota > Metazoa > Chordata > Mammalia > Rodentia > Muridae > Psammomys > Psammomys obesus. The sequence continues at coordinate 703,760 of NW_026596962.1, forward strand.
ATGCATAATACCATTATGATGTCATAAAACCATTATTATATCATTAGACCATTATGATGTCCTGAGACCATTATGCTGTCATAGAATCCGTGATGTCTTAAGACCATTATGATATCATAAGACATTTATGTTGTTAGAGAATCCAGATTATGTCATAGAATGCAGGTGATGTCATGATACCTTTATGATGTCATAATAACATTATGATATCATAATACCATTATGATGTCATGGTATCATTATGATGTCATAGAATCCAGATGTCATAAGACCATTATGATGTCATTAGTCCATTAGGATGGAATAAGACCATTATGGTACCATATGACTATTATGATGTCATAGAATCCAGATTATATCATAATATCACTATCATAATCATTGTAATATCATTATGATGTCACAGAATCCAGATGATGTCATAATACTTTTATGATATCAGAACATCATTATGATGTCCTAAAACCTTTTTGATGTCATAGAATCCAGTTGATGTCAAAGAATCCTGTTGATGTCATAATCCTATTTTCATACAACCCAGGAACTGTACCCAGGAAGTTCTACTGGAAACTCTTCCTATACAAATTGAAAGCATATGTCCACAGAAATCTTATGTATTCATATTTATAACATCATTATTCAAAAAACCCACAACAGAAAACAGTGTTATTAACTGATGAAAAGACAAACAAAATATGACACATCCACAATACGGATCCTGTTTGTTAGCTCAAAGCAGGGAATGCGGACACTGGCGACAAGGCAATGAAGCATACAAGCTCTGTGTCCTGGGCAAAGCCAGGCACAGAAGGCCGTAAACTATCTGATCCACAGAGACAGAAAAGGGCTTAGTGGCTGCCAGGGCCTGCAAGAAGGAAAGGAAGAAGAGAGTGTTTAAAGTTAGTGGTAACGTTTGTACAGCTCTGAGCCAGCAGTAACTTCTGAGCCCTGCTCTTTATTGGGTGACTATGACAGTACCTCAATGATATCTCAGTTAAACTGTGACAAAAGCGGTGGAGCATGAGGCAGAATAAAGAGTTTAAGTTATAGGCTTGGTAAAGAAATATAATCAAGTATCAGGCCGGAAAGTCTACGAAAGTCAAATATTCGCCTGTCAATCAGAGAGTGAAGAGATATTTTCTGAAGCTCCAGTTCTCTCAAGTATCAGATACATGATTCAGAGCTCGAGCTACCTTCCATCAGAATGAAAAGTAGGAAGAGATCTGAGCTGTACATCCAAGAGCAACAGCTGGGGAGGAAGCTATGGTTTGTGCTCTAACCCTGCTCGTACTTTGTTTTTGTTCTGGGGCGGGTGTGCTGTTTGCCCACTCCCTTTTGTTTTGTTTGAGGCAGGATCTTAGTTGGTTGCCTTATTCTTATCTTAGTTGGGTTGCCTTGTTCTTTCCCTAGCACAGAATGGCTCACATCAGTGCTCCTGCACAGCCTGCAGTGGTGACTCCAGGTGTGAGCAACCGCATCGGTCTTGTCTGAACCCGTTTCATATTTGCAATATGACAAGAACACTTTTAAGTAAATATTTTAGTTACAGCAGAATGGAATAAAATTATGACAAGCATATAGGATCCAAAGAGATAATGGTTTTAAAAACAAAGGCTAATCTGCAGGAGAAAGCTGGCTTAGATGAAAGGAGAAAGAAGCTGGGAGACACAGAGCTGTCAGCTGTCGTCCCAGCATTTGAGAGATGAAGGCAGGACCCCAAGGCCAGCCCAAGCCCTACAACCAGACCCTATCTCAGAATAATGAACAAACGTAGAAAAGAAGAAATGATGATAGAAATACCTGTGCATATCTAGAACACAGACAGTTATTGGCCAAACACTGGCGTTCACAGAAGGACCAGCAGGAACAGGCATTCTTGCCTAGCAGGAAGAGGTCGCTGTCACCTGCAAGCTTCTGGCTTTCCCAGTGTGCTGTCCTGTTGCCTTCCTCATGCCAACCTTCTAATGCATCTGAGGGGTAAACACGGACGAGACAGCAAATGACTAGTGCATTGTATGATCGGTGAACAGAGAGGTTGAAGTGGGGATTCTTCTACAGAGACAGAAACAAAACAACCACCTCCCTTCCCTGAGTAAAATTAAGCCTCAGTGCCCTGCTGTCACTCCTGTTATCATGATAAAATACCCTGACCGAATGCAGCCTAGGGGGAAAAGGGCTTATTTTAGCTCACAACTCCAGGTTACAGTCCATCATAGCAGGGAACTCAAGGTGGCAGGGGCTTGAAGCAGAGCCTCATCAAGAGCAGGAACGGAGTGTGCCTACCAATCAACTCACTTTCTCCACTCTTGCACAGTCCATGCCCCACACCTAGGCCTCATCTCACATCTACTACCATAACCAAAATAATCCCCCACAAACGTGTCTGGAGGCCAAGCTCGCCTAAACAATCCCTCTCTGAAAAGTTCTTCCCAGATGATTCTACTTTGTGTCGAGTTGACAATTAAAACTCATTATCATGGCTGCAGAGATGACTCTGTGGCTAAGAGCACTGGCTGTTCTTACGGTAGACCAGATTTTAGATTCTTGAGTCCATCAGGCAACTCACCACCACCTGGAACTCCAACTCCGGGCCTCTGTAGACACCTGCAGTCACGTGCGCATGCCCACAGACATGCACACGTATATGTACTTTTGAGATAATGAAATCTTTAATCTATCACTCTGGCCTGTGTACTTTCCTCAAGGCTGTTCCTTATGGTTGTCCCAAGACTTTTTTTTTATGCTGAGGAATGAGACAAGAAAGGCAACACACTTGGTAAAAAACAAGTAAAAGCACACCTCAAGGGAAAGGAACACAGACGGCAGGACTGCATTCCAAGTGCCATTGAGGGGATCCCTAACATGCTTCAACAGAGCTTTTAAAAGGTTTATCACGTTCCATGTACTTGTTAATATTTGTTTTGAAAGGGGCCTCATCATGTAGCCCAGCTGACCCAAAATTCACAGCGATCTGCCTGCTCTGTTTATTAGTTTGTATTTTGTGTGCGTGTATTGGGAAGTTGGGAAAGAGGGGAATTATCATGCCACAAGTGTGAGGCTCAGAGGAAGACTGAGAGAATGGATTCCTTCCATCCTGTGCACCCAGGAACTAAACTCAGGTCATCCAGATTGGCAGCAAGCACAGATACCACTGAGCCACCTCACCAGCCCCAGCTAGGATTTTTAAAGCTTCAAGGGGAGGGCTTTCCTGTGAGAGAGTTTCACCATGATGCTCAGACTGACTTCACACTCCTGATCCTCCTGCCTCAGCCCCTTGATTGCTAGAATTGCAGATTTGAACCTTACCAAACGATTGTTATTTGAGGTCTGATACTTCAAGGATGCATCCTACCCAGTTACTGTTTAAATTTTTTTTAATAAACATATGAATTAGTCACTAAAGGCCTTGGAAGTGTGTGATGATTTCAAGTATGAACCTCAGTGGAACCACTCAGATCTCTTAAGTCTTTTCTCACCGCGTGACAATAGCATAGTTAGAACGCAAGAAGCACAATGTTATTAGAACACCTCCCAGAAGGGACACATTTGAGCCCTGATGCTAAACTTTTTAATTGCTGCTTCAGAGATGACCACTCAATGAGTCAAGATGGGGTTCATCAGCAGTGACAAGAGGGGGAGCTCCATCAGCCCCTTCCGCTCAATGAATCAAGACAGGGTTCATCAGCAGTGACAAGAGGGGAAGCTCCATCAGCCCCTTCCGCTTAATAGCTCAGTGTCAGTCCCTGCTCCCTACAAGCCAACCTTCTTGTCTGTCCCAGGAAGGAAGGAGGAAAAGATTGCTGCCTCCAGAAACATTTTAATTTGTCTAGCTACAATAATTAGATCTTTATTCATGGGCGTATGTCGCTAATCACAATGGCATGCACTTAAATTGGGTTAAGAAGATATCTTTGAAATGTCATCTGTGACTTTCGTTTGTGATTTGTAATATTCCCCTGGCCTGACAGTAATGAGATTTGGGGTCATCCAGTTATTAACTCTTCTCTGCTTCGATGCTCATTTGGAGCTGTGGTCCACGACACATGCCTCTGTGCCTCGGCTTCATGTGGAGGCTCCAGGGAAACTGGGATGTCAGATGATGACAGAGCAAGCACAGTGCCTGGCCAGCCTGCACAGAGTGAGGCCCACAAGGAGGACACTTGGTCCCCAGGACATTCTGCTTGCTCTTGTCCTCAGCCTATTTTCCCTTATGTCATGATACAAAGGATGCCAAGGGAACATTGCACAGGGTTCAAGAGTACCAACAGGGTTCAAGAGTACCCAAATGTGTAGACTTTAAGATTGGAAATGAGGAGGCAATGAATGCAATGATTAAACTTACACTGCAGGCTGGCAACATAACTCAGAGGTGGAGCACCTTTGGCTGGCCAGCTCCAGATGAATCCGGGTTTTAATAGCACCGGAGACTCTGACATGGCAAAAAATTAAAATTTGAGTCTCTGAGATAAGTGAGGAGAGACCACATTAGTGCACAAACTGTACCGAGTGTTGTCTATACACTGAATTGTGCGTTGTGGTGTAACATAAGGACAGTGGATGTTTTATCACATCCTGTGATATGATCCACTGAAAATTACTGAATATGAGACAAGTCCAGTGTTACGGAGAGTCCAGCAGGAAACAGGAACCGGAGAGGCTCACTGTTAACTTGTTTGATGGCGGGCATACCTCCCGCGGTTCAGAAAAACAGAATGCTGTGATAGACTGGGCAAGGGTGAGGGAAAGTAGAGAAGACAAAGATTCTTTGACCCTGATTCAAGCTTCCAGACAGTAGCGTTTCAGTAGACAGTGTTCGAATTGCCAGCCACTGACTGATTTAAGTATAAACCAGAGGAGCAGCTTGAGCCTAAACTGACCACAAAGAAAAAAAAAATAAGCAGGTGGCAATAAACACCATCAGTTGTGCCTTCCTGGCCCAAAGTTAACAAAGGCCAAAAGATAAGCTCATGCTAATTAATGTGGTCTACTGTCTCTTAGCCCCAAACACCCACCCTGAGCTTTAGGCATATACGAGTCAGAGTTCTCTAGAGGAATGGGACTGACAGAAGACAGATGGATAGATATATAGATAGATGGATGGATATATGTCTCATATCTCTCTATATATTTATAAAATCATCTTATGAGTCAATCTAATAAATCCTATACATATATGTATGGGTATTTCAACAATGACTGTCTCACACTAGAGAAACTGAAAATCCCAGAGTTGCTCAGTTCATGTGGCTGGAGGTCTCAGCATCTCCAGAGAAGACAGATTCATAGAGAGCTTGCTAGTCTTCAGTCTACTTTGGAATTCCAAAGAAGTCATTTCTAATATTGGCAAAGGAATGTCTCAACAGCAGGAAAAATAAACTTGTCCACAAGAGTGAGGGCAAGCAGGCCAAGAGCAAAGTTCCCTTTCCCCATGTCCTCCATGTGGGTTGCTACCAGAAGGTTCTGCCACCTTTAGGGCACTGAATCTTTCTGCTTCGAGTGATCAAGAAAATCCCTCACAGGGGTGCCCAAGCAGTTTGGGATTTAGTTAATTTCAGATGCAGTCAAGTTGACAGTCGAGGGTGGACATCACAAGGCCACATGGAGCAGCCGTTGCTGACTACAAACCATCAGTCATGGAGCATGGCTGCATACTGCTTCTTCAGTTCCCTGGAGAAGGTGAAGTATATGTGTTACCTTCACAGCTCAAGCCATACGGGCAAACTGCAGTTTTCATCCTCCTTTCAATACAAGCTTCATTCCTTAAAGCCTCGAGGCCCCTGGCTCTTTGTCTCTTTGCTGTACCCACCTTGACCTTTGGTCTCGGTTTCATCCTTTGGGGGGGGGCATCCCAGGGCTCAGACTATTCTGCTGCGGGTCACAAGCTCATAGGGAACCATAACTGAACGTAGGGGATCAAGAAAACAACGGCATCAGTAAAAGGGTTTTGGGTGCGTGACAACCAACATTAATTCCAAATCAGGAGAGACGAGTCCACAGTGTTTCTGTCAGGGCTCACCCATGTTGTGTGCTGTGACTTTGCCGTGACCTTGGCTTGAACATGCAGCACGGGCCCTTTGCCCTGGACACACCCCCACACGAAGCAACACCAGAGGATGCTGTCTGGGTTCCTTCTACTCAGATTCGAGACTGTTGTCCATTTCAAATCACTGCAGTTCTTAGCATTGCATACAGCTCTCTGCTCTCACAAAAACAGTGTTTTGATCGCAGAAAAAGATTTCTAACGTTTTCGTGCTGTCGTGTCTCCGCTCATATCAAATCAATATTTTTGAATTGCAATGGGCTAGACTGTGTGATTTTCAAAATTGCTATCTGTGGGGTGTGAGAACCTGGGCTGAATCCCCAGAACGCACACATGTAAAAGTCAGGCTTGCTGGTGTGTGCTTAGAACCCAGTGTCGGGGAAACAGAGGCAGGGAGGTCCCTGAGGTTCTCTAACCAGCCAACCTACTCAGTCACTTCCTGGCAAGTGGGAGACCCTGTGCCAAAGCAAACAAATTCAAGACAGCCAACAACAAAGCATCTGAGGCTGAGAACGATAGCCGCATCGGGCGGTGCCTGATGAGAGACACGAGCGGAGGCGCAAAGTCCTGCGGTTTCTTTCCCAGCCCATAGCTCTCAAGCTGAAAGAAAGGACTTCTTAAAATTACAGCACTTTCCTTAAAGTGAATAGGCTAATAAAGGACAGGCTTCATGAAGTTAGTATCAATTTCCTCACCAATCTACACTATAAATAAGAGCTGCAGAGACCTTAGTGAGAGGAAAGCACTTCAGCAATCAAGAGCATAAGCACTTGGCCATGGCCTTGTGAAAAGTACCATGACCCAGGCTGTTGTCATGGTTTCACAGAAAGCAACTGTCAGGAGACGAGGCTAAGAGATGGTGTTCAAGGATCTGATTATGGTGCCCAGAAACAATGCGCTTCACAGACAGCTTAAGTGGAAGGTGATGAGAAAATGTCTAATAAATCTTCAGGCTCCTATGGCGGGGTGGGGGAGGGGGCTTGCAGTGAGCATCCACAGCTGGACAGGCAAAGGCTGTTCCAGAGAGACTGCATCTTGGCAGTTCTCATTAGAAGGATGGACAAGCCTCGGGGAGCATCCTGGCAGCGTGTTTTCCTGCGTAGACAGAACATGGACGTGGACATGTATCTCTCCCGGAACCACAGCCATCCAGAGTCTATATTCCCAAATGTCCAGAACCATTCTGCCTCCCCCACCATCACCCTCGTACTCTCTCTCCACAGTTCCGGAAGTGCTTTCTGGGGATAAAGGGTGCTCTTCGAGGGGTGGTGGGCAGCAGCAAGGATGCCATGTTTTCCGAACACAGCATGGCAGTTGCACACATGAACCCATGGCAGTTTGGGCAGTGTGCATGTGACCTGTGCGATCTCAAGCCAGACAAAACTCCAGCATGGAAGGGGGGGGCATGTGGTCAGAGGTGGGCACCAAGTCTTACCACTAGCTTAGGAACTATTGGCAACTGAGAGGGATGAGTCCATTTTCATTGAGAGTGTGACCCTGATAAGTGGCCCACTTTCCAGTGAAAGGTCACACATTTTTAAGGGCTTATGGGCAGCACAAATGGACTTTATGAGTTAAAGAAATAAATACATAAGGTTGGGTAGGTAGGGAGGGGGCAGATGTGGGAGGAGATGGGGGGGTAAATAGGATCAAAATTTATTGTATGAAATTTTCAAAGAAGTGATAAAATTTTAAATATTTTTTAAAGATTAAAAAATAGTAATTATCTTCAACAGTAACAAAGAGTCGACGGGTTTAGTACATACAGCTGCCCACGTGTCAGCATAAATCACAGCTATAGCATTTGTGCCCTCAACGCCGCAAGCTGGTGGTTGAGTGAGACAGCCTTGACTCTTGAAAGCACATTCTGCCTCAAGGTTCTGTGTCTCAGGCAGGAAGATCCCATGAGACACTGTGCTGGTTGGATTACAGAATGTCACCCACAAGCTTATGTTTGAATCCTGGTCCCAGCTTGTGGCACTATTGTAAAGGCTCTGAGACTCCAGGGAGTGGGATCATGGTTGATGGAAGCTGGTCTTTAGAAGCTGGTCCTTGATGACACCTGCCCCTGCTTCCAGCCCTTGGCCCGTGCCATGTGAACAGGTCATCGCTGAAGACTCGTACTGTTGCCAGCGTTTGCGCCTTTGTGGGTTCTTCTTTCTTCCATCCCCCTCCACCCCTTTTCTTCCACCCTTTCAAGGAAAAAAAAGATAAAAAGAGAAAGGGGGCAACATTATTGTTAGTCTACTTCCTGCTGATTAGGGGTGTTGAATTCCTTGGAGCAAGATTGGTCTTCGTCGTCAGGATAGCTAATCTCTTCTTCTCATTTCCCTGCACAGGCCTATTTAACAAACGTGACCAACAAGTTTGGTTGCTGTAGTTCGGAAGCCTGCTCTCTTCTAAGGAAAGACAGAGAGGGAGTGGCTCCGGAAAAGAGGGATAATGGGGAGGAACCGGGAGGAGCAGAGGAAGTGGGAACTATAATTAAGATATATTATATGAGAAAATAACCTATTTTCAATATTTAGAGGGGAAATCCAGAGCTAGTGGTATGCTTTGTGGCTTTTTGAGTAAGAACAACCCCCATAGACCATGAACGCTTAGGTATATCAGGAGGTGTTGCCTTATTGGAGTAAGTGTGGCCTTTTTGGAAGAAGTATGAAACTGGGGGTGGGTCTTGAGGATTCAAATACCAAAGCCAGGCATCATGGCTCTCTCCCTGTCTGTTTCCTAAGGATCATGATGTAGAACTCTCAGCTGCAACTCCAGCACCATGTCTTCTTGCATTCCTCCAAGCTTCCCACCATGACAACCTCTGAACCATAAGCCAGCCCCAGTTAAATGCTTCCCGTTATAAGTGTTGTCACGGCCTTGGAGTCCCTTCATAGAAATAAGAACCTTAACTAAAACATCCTTTCAATCCCAGCCCTGGGGAGATGGAGAGAAGAGCCTCTCTGGGAATGACTGGCCAGAAGCCTTGGCCTACTTAGTGAATTTCAGGCCAATAACAGGCTCTGTCTCAAAAAAAAAAAAAAAAGAAAAGAAAAAAAAAAAAGAAACACCCTTCAGGAGACAAAAGTCTGTGGCAACCATGCGGTTCCCCTAAGAGCTATTCTACATCTCTCGGGTTCCAGAGCAGACAGGATTGCATTCATGTCCTCATGTCTGCTGTGCAGACCTATGAAAGACCTGGCATTTTATGGAGACAGCTGCATGCCCAGAACTCAGAGGGCATTTGAAGGGAAGATAACTTTTGGCTTAAGAAATCAACTCCAGAGTGGGCCAGTGGGAAGAAACAAGCGCTGGGGACAGAATCACCGTGAGAAGCCACAAGGAGAAGCGCTAGCAACAGTGACCGTGGTGATGGCACACGCAGGCTGCACTTGCCCATGGTACACGGCATTTTCCACACCTACCTCAGAGCAAGCCACAGAGGAGCTGGTGGGCAGCCCTGAGCAACAAGCCTGTGGGCGCAAGAGAGGCCATGATTTGCAAGCAACCTCATCTCCCATGAAGGGATGCTGGCCTTAGTGTTTACATGAATGCTCATGGGTCTCCTTGTTCGAGATGCTGTTGCAGGGGGGACCTTAGCTTACGTGTAAAAGACATTTATGTTTAAAAGAGTTCAGACTGTAGCTAATCAGGTGAACCTGAGCATAGCTGTCAGCCCTCTGAGCCTTGGTTTCCCATCTTAAACAAACACCACTGTCTGCCTGTCAGTTACAGAGAAATATCATCACTATGACCATTATTTTTAATACGGTTATTATTTCCATTAATTATACTCATTTCCACTGTTAATATCATTTATAACTACAGTGCAGTTAATACATGCTAAGAACTTAGTATTTTCATTGTCTCATTAAATTACCACAAAACCCTGTGATCTGAACACTTTCTTGTGTTCTCTTATTTATAAGTTATGTGACTGTGATGTGGATCTTTTATTTATTTTGTGGGGATGGGTGGGAGGGTAGAGGTTCTCTCTACACATATGTCTGTGCACCAGAAGCATACAGTGTCCACAAGGCCAGGCGAGGGAGTTAGATCCCCTGGGACTGAGGTTACAAATGTGTCACCCTGAGGATGTTGGGACCTGAGCTTATGACCTCTGGAAGAGCAACCAGTGCTCTTAACCACTGAGTCATCTTTCCGAGTGGACCTGTTTTTAGTTTACTTGAAATATATATGTAATGGGGCTTAAATATGTTGATTTTCAAGACAGGCTTTTGTGGAGAGAGCCCCTATGTAGCCACTGCTCACTTTGGCAAGTGGAGTCGCTATGGCAACAACTAGCATCACTCTTGGAGAACAAGCTTGGAGACATCCCATCCTAATACAGAAGATGAGATCTTTGTGCCCAGAAGTCCTGAGGCCTGGTGCTCAGTGAAGTGGTTAATTGACTTGCCGGATCACAGACCATTTCCTGCTGAACTGTCACACGTCCTCCAGGACCCGGTCATCCCCTTGTCACACTACACAATCCCCCTCAGAACTTCAAAGCTGAGAACAAAGCCTGGGGCTCTACAGGGAGTGACAACGCAGCCATAACATGTCCAGCAATGACTTCACCTGGAAAACAGAATCTCCTGAGGGACAGAGTTTAAGTCTGTAGACACGTGGCCTCTGCCACTGATAGGTAAACACTGGCATCTTACCAGTGAGGTCAGGGGTGCTGCTGTGGACAGCCCTGTCCACAGCAATGCAAGAGCAGGGCTGTTTCAGGAGGCCTGCCTCCGGCATCCCCCATCTCTGCAGCACCCCCTAAGCCAGTGGCTCTCAACCTGGTCAAACGACCGTTCTGCAGGGGTCACCTAAGACCATCAGAAAACACAAACAATTACATTACAAATGGTAATAGTAACAAAATCACAGTTATGAAGTAGCAACAAAAATAATTTTATGCTCAAGGGGTTCCACAACAGGAGGAACTCTATCTAAGGGTTGCAGCAGATTGAGAACCACTGTTCTAAGCCACCTACTCACTGACTTCTGGGAGGAGCCTTTAGAGCATACCTTCCTGAGTTTGGAACCCTGTATCCTTTTGGTCTGTAGTAATGCACCCCATACCCTAATTCCCTTTGCAGCAGATGCATTTGATCAGTACATGGATGAAACTGGGGAGCATCACATTAAATCAAACCACACCCAGAAAGGCAAATATCACATTTTCTCTCACATGTGGATTCTATGTGTCTGTATGTGACATATATTTATATAGTCACATGAGAATGTACATATGGCATCTATTTATAAACAATCATAAATGTATGACATGAAAGTACAGTGAGATGATCTAGTAAAAGAAGATAGAGGGAAGGTATGAAGCTAAATATGGAGCCAGGCATGGTGGCACATGCCAACACTCAGGGAGGCAGAGAGGCAGAGAGGCAGATCCCTGTGCAAGGCCAGAACAGTTAAGGCTACACAGAGAAACCCTGTCTAGAAAAGCCAAAGAGAGACAGAGAGAAACTAAATATGGTTAAACTATTTGACACTTTTAAGGTGAAATACCACTATGAAACTCATTACCATGTACGATCAATATATACCAAAGAAAAGAGGCAAGAATATCACAGATTCCAGGTGATTCCTGAAGCGATACTGCCAAGCACATATTTATATCATGTCTGAAAAAGCAACATGACAACACAGGTACCTCTGGTGACAATGATATTGTGAAGACATGAAACCAACGGTGAAGTGACATGTCCATTCCAGGTTAAATCTGAAGTAGTGCTGAAATAAAACTGCCACTGTTTCTCCACAGAGTAGGAGCTTGAACCTGTAACAGAACTTTAATTAATTAAAAACCACTCAAAGCCACTCTGGTAGTTTGAATAAAAATTGCCCCCACAGGCTTATACGGAGTGGCATTATTTGAAAGGGTTAGAACCTGGGGCCTTGTTGGAATAGGTATGGCCTTATTGGAGGAAGTGTGTCACTGGCGGTGGGCTTTGCAGTTTCAGAAGCTCAAGTCAGGCCCAGGGGCTCACTCTCTCCTTTTTCCTGATGCCTGCCAATCCAGATGTGGAACTCTTGGCTCCTTTTCCAGCCTCTGTCTGCCCATGTGCTGCCATGCTTCTTGACAGGGTGACAATGGACTAAACCTTTGAAACTGTAAGCTATCCCCAATTAAATACCTCACTTTATAAATGCTGCAGTCATAGTGACTCTTCGCAGCAATGGAACTCTAAGACAGCAACATGAAAGGTTATCTATTGTTGGTACACTAAGAACAACATCAAAAGCAACATCAAGGGCCTCAGTGGCCAAGCTAAGATGGGTCCAGCAGTCCTTTGAACAGCATGGCTCTGGTCATCCCTGGCCAAGCTGTATGTCTTATAGTAGTCTTTGCCATGAATCAATCACACTGTTCAGCTCCTCTTAAAATTTCGGGAAGGTGACAGAAATTGAGAGTAAACATTTGAAAAAGCCCCAGCTCTTGGGGAGCAAGGGTAGAAATGAGAAATATAAGACAACCAGTATTTTTTCCTGTAGATAAGAAAGATACTAATAAAAGGGAAGGTTGTATTGTTCAACCCCTGAGCAAGGAGCCGTGACTTAATTTCTCTTCTGGTGGGGGCTGGAGGGAGTCCAAGGCGCAGCAGGTTCCAGCTGAAATCAGGACAATGACATCACTGATGAGAATTTCTCAGGGTAGGAGTCTGTTTGGAGACTCACTCATCACAGGCTTAGCTAACCAGGATACAGAACACAGGGGAGTCACGGAGGGTGGGGAGGGGTGTCTCCTCTCAAGGCAGGGGAGGGGAAGAGGGTGGAAAGGCAAGGGTTGGTGAGAGAGGGCATGCGAGACAGATACAGAAACTCTCTGCAGCTCTGTGTCCTTGCAGTAAGGAGGGAGCAGAACACTTATTCTGCCTGATTCTCCTGACAGCTAGGTGCACAGTTAGAGATGAAGGGCCAGACAGGATTCTCTTCTGTGTCCTTCCTAACACTGGAGAGAACCCAGGCAGGTCCATACTGCTGCCACCTGCTGGCCACTTGACTTTGCTCTCCCTCTAATCATCCCTTGATGTAGGTCAGGCCTGCTGTCCTCCATCAGAACTAACTGAGGCCCTGATCACCTGTGAAAGACAGGATCCCATAGTGGTTGTTAGTAACATCTTGCAAAGAGGAAAAGTCTACCAGAATTTATCATTTTCAAGGTCACAGGGATTGGGGAGAGGCAGGAAATGAAGTAGTAATGAACCAGAAATTGGAAGACAAGGCCAGCCCTTTCCAGAACACTGGACTGGTTAGGATGTTTTAAGCACGCTGACTCAGAAACCAGGAGGTTCTAAAGCCACTGCTGACTTGGTCTACAGCCTCTGGCAACTTCTCTGACTTATGTGCCCCTCTAGAGAGTTTATCATACAGAGGAAGAGGGACCATACCTGTATGTCACCAGGAATAACGGCTGGTACCCAAAAACGGTCACAAACAGGAGCCATCTCTGAGGCCTCTCACCATCTTGACCATAGTTACCAATATTAAGGAATAAAGGTATCACAAATCCTGGGCCTTTCTCCCTAGTAAAAGAGAACTTGCCTTTGTGATGAAGCTGACAAAGGCAAGTTCTACTGTGATGTATCCAGGAATCCTGACATGGAAATTCTGGTACCAAGACAATGACTTTGAGAGTCCTGCTTCAGCCTCATGGGTCACCCTTGTCAAGTATTCTCCTCTTGAAGCAGTTCTGTGCTCAGACAGCCTGACATGGTTCCTAGGAACCTCGGGACCTTGTCCTTCTGCTTCTACAGCATCTATTCTTTTTATACATGCAAATGCCTCCTAGAACTATCAGTTGAGATTTCTGAAAAAGACTCTTCTAGTAGGCCTGGCTCCCATGTACTCTGGAATACATACTTGAGTCAGAGAGGACACCCAGGGCCGAGGCAGCAGAACCCACACTGTCAGCCAGTGCCAAGCAGCACAAGGCACAATCATGCATGACAAGAAAGGCTGAACCCAGTGAAATGAGGGACCACACAGGAGAGAGCTGGGTTCTCCGAGGGGCTGTGGGAGAGACTGAGAGAAAGCTCACCCTACCATTGCCCAAGGGCAGCCAGCTCCGTGTTCACGTTTTAATCCAAAGGTGTCTGCTGCTGTAGTGTATTGCTGACTCCATCCCCAAGAATAACATAAGTATCTGAGCAGAGACCCCGCTGTGAGCCCTCTCCTACAGGACGCTCAGAAGTGCTCGGATAGATAGAGTTGATTCAGTTTTGAGCATTTGAGCAGAAGGTATTAATCTGTTTCTTTATGCTGTGCGTGTGTGGGTTGTAAACAAGGACACACACAGTAAGTGTGAAATGGCCGCCCACGAAGGGTGAGGTTTTCACTGTGGGTAAGAGAGAAAGAACACCCAGGGGCATCTGGAAGAGTGCAAAGCAGAGAGAAAAAAACAAAAAGCAGACTGGCCAGGGCTAGAGAAGTGGGCTGTGGAAAATACAGGTTATAAGGAGGAGGAGCTGAGGGGAGGGAAGCTTGTGAACTGGAGCCACCTGGGAGTTTAGGGTAGAGGAGGAGGTGAGACCTTCCATGATGGTTGTGTGGACTTTGAAATGCAAACAGGCACGTGTGACTAGCCATCAAAGGAGCCTGGAGTATAGCACAGGCTTTGACATGTAACCACAGCAGTGGGCAGCAGTGGGCACCAGCAGTGAAGAGCAGCAGTGAGCAGCAGCAGTGAGCAGCAGCAGTGAGCAGCAGGCAGCAGCAGTGAGCAGCAGTGAGCAGCAGCAGTGAGCAGCAGCAGTGAGAAGCAGTGAGCAGCAGCAGTGAACAGCAGCAGTGAGCAGCAGCAGTGAGCAGCAGCAGTGAGCAGCAGTGAGCAGCAGCAGTGAGCAGCAGCAGTGAAGACAGCAGTGAGCAGCAGTGAGCAGCAGCAGTGAGCAGCAGTGAGCAGCAGTGAGCAGCAGCAGTGAGCAGCAGCAGTGAAGGCAGCAGTGAGCAGCAGCAGTGAGCAGCAGTGAGCAGCAGCAGTGAGCAGCAGCAGTGAGCAGCAGTGAGCAGCAGCAGTGAGCAGCAGCAGTGAGCAGCAGCAGTGAGCAGCAGTGAGCAGCAGCAGTGAGCAGCAGCAGTGAAGACAGCAGTGAGCAGCAGTGAGCAGCAGCAGTGAGCAGCAGCAGTGAGCAGCAGTGAGCAGCAGCAGTGAGCAGCAGCAGTGAGCAGCAGTGAGCAGCAGCAGTGAGCAGCAGCAGTGAGTAGCAGTGAGCAGCAGCAGTGAGCAGCAGCAGTGAGCAGCAGCAGTGAGCAGCAGCAGTGGACAGCAGTGGACAGCAGTAATGAGCAGTGGGCAGCAGAAGTGACCAGCAGTGAGTAGCAGTGACCAGCAGTGGACAGCAGAGGACAGCAGTGACCAGCAGTGGACAGCAGTGGGCAGCAGGACAGCAGTGGACAGCAGTGACCAGCAGTGGGCAGCAGAGGACAGCAGTGGGCAGCAGAGGACAGCAGTGGACAGCAGTGGACAGCAGTGGACAGTAGAGGACAGCAGTAGACAGCAGTGGACAGCAGTGGGCAGCAGAGGACAGCAGTGGGCAGCAGTGGACAGCAGTGGACAGCAGTGGGCAGCAGTGGACAGCAGTGGGCAGCAGAGGACAGCAGTGGGCAGCAGTGGGCAGCAGTGGGCAGCAGTGGACAGCAGTGACCAGCAGTGGGCAGCAGTGGGCAGCAGTGGACACTAGTGGGCAGTAGTGGGCAGCAGTGGCAGCAGCAGGAGTGCTGCCTAGACTCACTGTACCTGAACAGGCCCCTGATCTTAGGACTCAGCTCCCACAGTCCAGGGTACTGACTTGGACTGGACTCACTAGCTCTGTGCCTGGCCTCCTGGTTATATTGCTGTAAACACGTAGCCTTCACCTCAGAGGACAGAAGAAACGGTGTGTGTCCTGGAATCAAGAATGAGTGACCACAGCCTGAGAGCACAGGCTCCAGGCACCCAAACTCCACATTCCTGCATAGTGACAGTTTTGTGGAGTTTTTAAAGAAACAGAGCAGAGAAAATCATAAATTAAGGCACTTTTCAATGCATTGGTGGGATATCATTCAGCAGATAAATCAGAGAAATTTCATTCTAGGCCTCCGATGTTATCTCATGACATAGTTAGCCTTTGGGGTGGTGGAAGCTAGATATTTATCAAATCCTCACAATGGGAAGCGTCCTGATGTGAGCAGTGAAGGGCTGTTTAGGAAACAAAGGTAGCCCAAGGTAATTGGCTCTAGACTTGCAGCATTCCAACTCTGCACAATTGTTAATGTTCTAATCAGTCAACCAGCTTGGTAAAAAGTTTAATGCAGGAACAGCTTTTCTTTTTCCTGGGAACTCTAGTTAATATTGTTTCAGAAATTCATAAGGAACTCTGAAGAGGAGGCTCGGTCTATGATATTTAAATCTGTGTCTGAAAAGGGCTTGCCTGAAGGAGGGAGTGTCCTGTTCCCAGAACTGTAATTATCAGAGAGGAGGTAAGTGGTGATGAGGAGTCTGCGGGCTTAAACAGTGGGAACTGCACACTCCCCAAACCAAGTGACTTCTGCAGGCTGAGAATTCCTAAAATAAAGACCTCTCACAAGCCCTTCAGGAAGATCTGGGCGTGCGAGGGAAGCAAGCTGAAGGGTGCTGCCTGCACAATAAGGAGAGCAGCGTCTTGCTGCACATGGCATCCAGCTCCATCACTCAGGGGGTGGGGGAGCTGTGCTCTCAGCGCAAATCCACCTGGGCAGGCACTTCAGGCTGCCGCTAAAGCCCTGCACAGAGCAGCAGGAAGCCTCAGAACGAAACACAGAGGAGGACTTTCATAGAAGTCACTTAGGCTGTTTTGTTCGCCCTTTATTTGTTTAATCACTTTTCAGCCTGATCCCAGCCCCCTCCCAGCCCCATCCTCATGCTCCCTGTCCCACTCCCCCCTCCTTCTTCTCAGAGAAGGGGAGGCCCCCAAAAGGTACCAACCCACCCTGGCATCTCCAGTCTCAGCAGGACTAAGTGCATCTTCTCCCACTGAGGCCAGACAAGGCAGCCCAGCTAGAGGAAAGGGGTCCAGAGGCAGGCAACAGAGTCAGAGACAACTCCGTTGTCTGGGAACCCACATGAAGAACAAGCTGCACATCTGCTACATATGTGTAGGGGTCTAGGTCCAGCTCAAGCATGCTCTTTGGTTGGTGGTTCAGGATCTGTGAGCCCCATGGGCCCAGGTGAGTTGACTGTAGGTCTTCCTGTGGTGTCCTTGTCCCCTCTGGCTCCCTCATCCTTCCTCCCACTCTTCCAGGAACACGCTGGAGGAAGCCTCTCAGAAGACAGTGATGCAGGAGGTGTGGAAAATGCGAGGTGTGTGACACCTTGGCTAGGGACTCCCAGTCTTACAGCAGCGCAGAAGCTCGCCCAGACAGGACAAAGTGATTATGAAAAGCAGACAAAGTTGTAATCAATAGGACCGTATGCTTTTTTTCTAAAACAGGGCAGGGAGATGCTGGGGACTCCTCCCCGACCCTGACTCCCCAAGCCCATCTTCAGGGCCCTGATGAGAGGTTTGGCTTTAAACAGAGGAGAAAGGTCTGTACCGCCCAGCAGTCCTGGCCAGGAGTGGCCCTTCATTGTCTGGGCACCTGTTTCTCCTGCGAGTTAGCCAGCAGGTGTCAGAACTTCTGTGAAAGACAAATTCCTCCTCCATCCAACTCTGGGCTTCCAGCTTTTCATTCTCCCAGCAGAGACTCCTGGGGAAATGCTGGTTCCATGAGGCTCAACAGTATGACAGCCAGATGGAGGGACACAAGTATCTCTCCTTAGACTCTTACAAGAGGACAAATGGGAGAAAGCGTGAAGAGATTCAGCTTTGTGTGCGCGATTAACTGGTGTGTATGGGGGGGCGGGGAGACAGAATGTGTGTGTAAGACAGAATGTGTGTGTGTGTGTGTGTGTGTGTGTGTGTGTGTGTGTGTGTGTG
>NW_026596962.1:721751-732968 GCF_907164565.1 Psammomys obesus
TGTGTGTGTGTGTGTGTGTGTGTGTGTGTGTGTGTGTGTGTGTGTGAATATACACCATATATATGCAAGCCAGAAAGTGATCAGTTTCCCAGAGCTTGAGTTCCAGGTAGCTGTGAGCAGCCAAATGTGGGTACTGGAAATGAAATGTGGGTCCTGTTGAAGAGTAGAAGGTGTCATCACTAAGCCATCTTTCCAGCTCCCACATCTTGCATTAGAACAACCCCACTATGAATAGTGGGCCTCCTGGGCCCTCTGCCTAAGTGAGGCCTGTGTTGGCCAGGAAGGTGCTGGAGCCAATCAGGTGAGCTCTTCTGACCCTGACAGATCTGCATTTGTCTCCAGGGGGACAGGTATCCATATCATCCCCACAGCAGGAGACTGAGGCAGGAGCATTTCCAGGTGTCTGCTGTCTCCTCTGCCCCTGGTGCTGGCTTTCTCTCCACCCTGGGGTTCCATTTTCCTTTCTGTGGTTATCAGACTGATGGGCACATAAGCATCTGTCAACAACACTAAGCTTTTAGCTTCTACATTACGGAAGACGTTGGCAGACAGGCCATTCTAAAACTCAGAACATTGAAAGAAGTGTACAGAGGTCCTGACCCCCACATGAAGCCTGTCTGTGGGCCAACACCCCACCAGAGCTTGCTTCCCTGACCCTCCTCGCTGTGTCCCATGAAAAGTCTTCAAGGGAGATCCAAAGTGGTTTCTCCAAAATGGAAGCAGCTAATGGAGCCCACCCTAGCAGCAAAACGTTTATCATGAATTCAGGCAATGTTACAGTGTTACAATTTCCATCTTCAGCTGGTTCAGTGTCTGTTGTCCTGAAGGCAGGGGACAGACTGAAATCCCTCCAGGCTCACACACCATTCTGAGGCTGACTTTAGCTGCACTCTGCCTGGCATGAAGCCATCCGTCACACAGATGAACGGGTGAGTTTCTCATGAAACTGGCTAAGACTGCATCTGTCAGGGTGGGCCTTCGGAGACACATATCAACGGGGCATTGCATATGAATTCCCACCACAGGCCAGAGATAATGAAATAATTTTTGTAAAACAGCATTTGAAATTTTGCTCTTATCCATATTTTTTCATAATAGTCAGCAGAGAATGGATTACAGCTCTGCCAGGAAGAAATAACTGGCATTTGAAAGAAGCCCAGTGGCACACATTAGCACAGAAAGCTCGTTAGGTCCTGAAAATCAGGCGGGGGAGGCTCAGAGGCCACAGCTAGAGTGTCATCTCTGGGATACAGCAATTTTTTTTTTTTAAGCATCCAACTTTCTACCCAGAGGGCAATTATTTCCTTAACATTCATAAAGTGTAGAAAACAAATGAAAACTTCATCCTTACATTTGCATATTCATCCTCCTCCCTTCCACCACCCAAAGAAGTCAAGTTGCACTGCGCTAATTGCTGGGAGAAAGAATGTTCTGTGCTTAACTTCTGCTGTTTGTATTAAACTCCCTGTTAGTCAAGGAAGTTGGTGCAAATGGTTACACAACCTTAGGAAGCAGCATCGATGCGCTCCGTAACAGATGAGTTTTACCAATCAGTGCACCTGACCTTCATCTGAGGAGGTCACCTACTGCCTATCCATCTGTCTGTGAAGGTGTCTGTAGACCTGACTGGCTTGACACCTACAGTCAAGCGACTGTGAGGAAAGGAACAACCGTGGGTGAGGCGGGTAAGCCTTATCTCTTCAATTGAGTCTCTAGGTACCAACAGAACTTCCTGGAGAAGAAGGGAAGAAGCTGCCCTTTCAGAGAAGCTTATATTAGACCCCAATTTCCAGCCTGATCCATGGCCTGTGGGCTCTGCATTCGTGGGGTCCCCAAGTCACATAAGCTCACTCCTTGAAGCACATCTTTGGATACATACATAAACAGAGAATGTACATGGGTAGATAAGTACACAAGTACCTGTTTGGGGTATTCTAGAGACACAGAACTGATAGACAGAACATGTATTACTAAGGAGGTGCACCATCACACCCCCACTGCTCTGTTTCTCTAGAGCAGGCCTTTTTAAACTCTCTCCCTTCGTGACCCTTTGCCCCTGAGAAATTATGGCACAGTCCCAGACATAGAAACAAATCAGACAGATATGCTCGGCAAACACCATCAAGTGAGCCGTATAGCAGGCAGAGAGCTTGCTTTTATTTCCTTCCCTGCCTGTCAGGCTCCTTAGAGGCACCGTTCCTACATCTCCAGGCATGGTCCAAGATTAATGGGGCTCCTGTTTTGCACCCATTGTTTTCCCAGACATCCCACAGCCATAGCCTGCTCACTACCTGAAGGCCTGCCATACAGGGTCCAGAGGAAGACTGTCTCTCTCTCTCTCTCTCCCTCTCACCACACACACACACCACACACAACACACACTCTACACACACACACACACACACACACACACACACACACACACTACCCTGCAACCCAGATCTTTATAGAGTGGCTTGAGACTGAGGCAGGAGGATTGCTACACAATCATGGGCAGAATGAGACTCTATTTCAAAACAAAAAGTAAAAAGTGAGGGTATCAGGGCTGGAAGGGATGGATCAGCCAGTAAAATGCATAGTTGGAAGGACAAAACCCCAGAGTCAGTGCCCAAAATCTATGTCAAGGGGCCAAGAACACTTGTAATCCCAACTGGGGAAGAGGCGACAGCAGCCGTGTGTCTTTACTTCCAGATCCTTCGGAGACGACACAGATAGAAGCTAAAAACTCTCAGGGTTCTTGGCTTGGGGTTCAGTGGTAGAGCTCTTGCCCTGAAGATGTGAGGCCCAGACTGCTTCTCCAGCCCTGCGTGTGTGCACACTTACACACACACACACACACACACACTCACACACACACTACTGGGTACCATTTGACTTGCATCATCTAGCTGTGTGCTTATACTTAAGGGTTGATGTGGTTTATAAATGCACTCCTGTGACCTGTACTCTGAAGGTCATGTACTCTTTGTCCCACGGAGAATGGAGAAATGAGACTAAATATTTAGTCCAAGTAGATGCCTGCGAATTGGTGGACAGGGGGAAAAAAACCTGCCTAATTACCAGGTCACAGAGGTACACAAGACATACAGAAGAAAAAGAACACTGAAATACCACCCAGTGCCGACTGAGCATCAGATTTTCCTGAGTGTCCCTGGACCCTGGTCCCTGGACCCAGCGACCCACTGTCCTCCAAACTGCTAGTGCAACCTGATACATCAAGGTGGCTTAAGTGGCCTGAATTGACACACCTGTCCTCCAGGGGGCGCATGAGGCCCACAGGCTGGGTTTCCTGGCTCTGTAACAAGGTGAAGTTAGGTGATGCTTCCACAGCCAGCCTGGAGCTCTTGTGATATTAGATCTGTGTGTAAATGACATTTCACTGCCAGGCAAGTGAGCAAGCCTTGCCACTGCTTTGGAGTCAGCTGGCCTGGGCTGTGACAGGAGCCCAGCCACGTGGCAAGGGAGCAACTGCCTCTACGCTGGAGATGGCAGCCTGTGGTTCAGAGGGGAGCAGAAGACCCTCTGCAGTCACACAGACACACAGCCCAGCCACCCTGGCGTGGCTCACAGGGTGAAGCTGTCCCCAGATGCAGAGAGAGGACAGGGAACACCAGGCCAGGAAGGCAGGGGGCCCTTGTACAAGCATGTTGTTGTGCGTTCCAGAGAGCCTAAACAGGTTTAGATTTACTGGGTGGGTCAGCTGCCCTTCCCCAGTCTTCTCCAAAGGGGGACAAGAACTCCTTTAGGGGCCCCAGACTATGCTGGCGACCCTTCTCTGCTGCTCTTTGTGCTAAATCAAAGACAGGGCTGCTCATACACTTGTGCAGAATGTCTTCTGCCAAGCATGAGATGACTAAGGGCCAAACTGTCTGCTGCTGTGAGTTCGGAGCTGTCCCACCCATCTGGGATTTGGGGTGATCTTGTCTCCAACTCCAGCCCCTCCCAGAGCCATTGAGCAGGCCTGCATGGCCTCTGTGTGACACATGGGCTCTGCTCTGAACCCACTGCCTGATCCTAAGTGCTCTTTGCTGGCTCCTATGCTCAGGCTCCTTCTCTGCATAACATTCACTGCAGGAATGGACTGAGTTAATTCCTCAAAGTGCTAGGTCTCTGGCAGGTGTCGGCCAAACATGCTGTTGTGACATGATTGCTTTGCAGAGGTTCCCTGGGGCTTGGTGGCAGGCCGGTCCCTTTGACCTCTTGTTTCTAGCAAGGTTCCCACATGTCCATGCTCCCTTTCCTCCACCTGGCCAGCTCCCACGCTGCTTACCACTCGCTCCTCCTTGAGCTCTTGGGGCTCTGGGGCTCTGGCCAGTAGTACGGACGCTGTCTTCCGGGCACATGCACCCTTCCCTTTGTGCCCAAACATAGGCGGTTCATGTTCCAGAGAGGTACCTTCTTTTCAGACTTAATGAAAGTTGTTTTTGTTGTTGTTGTTTTGTTTTATGAAATAAATAAGTGAGCACCCAGAAGGGAAGCGCATTTGCTGATCAAGATTGGCATTTACCAAAGAGAGTTCTTCTCTGTGCATGAACCTGTCATTTACACAGAGCACAAGAAGTAGTGTGGAGAGGGAAACAGAGGCAGCCCGTCCTCAGCATCCTGTCACCACCCTCCTCTTCCCGCCACCTCAATGCACAGCCAAGCTTGATGGACTAAAGTAACAGCCAATGAGTTGTGTTCACGACTTCTGTAGGCTGGGTCTTGGGAGCAGGAGGAGCAGGCTTGTTCCTGCTCTGCGCCCTCAGAGCTCAGCTGAGAGGACTCAGAAGAGGATGACCTGAGACAGACATCCTGGAAAGCTTGCCCCCACCCCCACTCACCAGTGCATTTCCCGAAGCTGTCGGGCAAAGGGTGTGCAAGCCTGAAGACCAGGTTCCGAGCACGACAGCTCAACCAAGAGAGAGCATCCTCAGTGGCGTTGCTGTGGTCCAGCCTCCAGCATGCAGGGCCTTTACAGGGAGGTGTAGCTCGGGGAGGAGTGTCTGCCCGAGGGTGGAAGAAAGTACAAAGTTTCTGTGAGGTTCCAGGGCAGGGAGGAGACAGACACTGCACCTCCACAGCGTGAGTGCCAAAGTCACACAGGAAGAAGACACTGGGGAGAAACAAAATTACCAGACCAACTCCAACTTAACGTGCCCATTTGTGACTGCAAAGAGGCCCAGGGGATTACAGAGGTGTACTGAAAACCACCAGATGTAGTTAGGTATCACACTGGAAGATCCAGAAATGAAAAATAAAATAGTAGCTACCAACCACAGCACAGCACCTGTGGAAAGCATGGGTGCAGATTAGTCCAAGGATTTCTGTAGGTCACTGAGAGCCTTTGAGCCCTATCGATAACTCCATGCTTTCTTTTACCAACTGAATGGTGAAGCTATTGTTAAATGAAAATATGTGTTTCATGCTTTGTAAAATAATAACAAACTGATGGTGGTAGCCCTTTTCTCTCAACCAGAAGCCCCTGCCCTAATTTTAAAAAAAGAGCAGCAACAGGAGTTCTGACAAGCAAAACGCTTGGTCCTGCAGCCCCGCCTGCTTTCCCTGTTCACATCAGGTCCTTCTGAGGCTGTGTTTCTGTACGTCACTCAACTAATTTTCCTACAGTCTGCGAACACGGCCAGTCACACTCAGCTGTTTGCCAGAACACTTAGTGAGACAACAATGCAGTCCCAAGTCCATTCTCGGCTTCAGGAAGACCTCAAGCAAACTGCAAACCACAGACCAGAGGTGAAAAAATGAAATCCAGTTTCTCACAACTGAAATAGAATTAGAAATGTTGTTTTGAAAAGTAAAATAGAAAACCCAGATCCAAGCATCTGGAGAAGTATTTAGGTCAGTTTGCTTCTGCATGTGTGTGGTGTGTATATTTCTGTGCACACGGTGATGCTTGCATACACAAGCCAGAAAAGGGCATCAGACGGCCTCCTCTCTTGCTCGCTGCTTCCTTCCCTTCTTGGGACTGAGTCTCTCACTGAATCCGAAACTTGCTGTTTAACTCTGGCGATGCAGCTGCCTCCTCCTTCCCCAGGGCTGGGATTACAGACCCGCAGTCTCGCCTAGCTTTCACACCATCAGGGAGACCTCAGACTCAGGCTCTCCAGCTCACACAGCAAGTGCTCTAACCCTGACTGTCACCAGCCCTAATTTGCATCTTGATTCACCAGGTGCATTTGGAGTCTGACGCAACAAGCATGTGCTCAGTGCAGGTGAAACTCAGAAGCCGGTGCTGCCTCCCGAGGCCTGAGATGCTGACAGGGCTCTACAGACACCCCACCTCTAGAGGCCTGAGGTTTTGAGGGAGAAGGAAGCAACTGTACTGTGCACCATGGCTTCTTAAAAAAATATATCAAAGACAACAGGAGGCATTGTCAAGACTTGGCAAAAGGAGATTTTTAGTTTTACCCAAAGGGCTGAGTCTCAGCCATTTTGCTAAGGGCTAGAGTCTTTGAGAAAGTGTTAACTCCACAGTGAGACTTAGTTCTTCTCCCCTGGTCCTTGGGGCCTTGGGTCCTTTCCTTAACCAGTAGGGCAGGAAACTGCTGAACCATGGCTCTTCAGATACTGACCAATGGCCTCATTGAGCAGCCCACTCGACACTCACATCTTTCCCTGAAGGTCCTCTTCATGCAGTTTGATTATCTGGCTGCCTATCTGCTCAAGCATTGCATCCCGCCGACCCCATGCAGGCAACATTTCCTAAGTCCTTTGCAAAGGGTCTAACTGGCCTGGTCACGCCTGCCACAGGACGGAGGCTTGCTGTTTCTGGCAATGAGCAGAGCCTTGGAGGGCAGGAGCCTGTGTGGGCAGCTCCCCGAAGCCCACACTCACTGACACCTGCAGGCCAGGGATGCTGAGACACATCTGCCTTCCGGCTGCTGGCGTGGAGTTTTGATGCACAGACTTTGATGTATGGAGTTTGAGAGCTAGAATTCCAGCATCCTCTGGTGGCCCGAGCGTCAAGGGTGAGCTGACCAGCTGTGAACATTGGACATGACTGTCCTAGGTGACCAGGTTCCTTAAAACAACCTTAAGGTCACTCCATCTTCAGTTGGACCAGCACCTTCTCCTGCCTTTCTATTCTTAACTCCAAACCTCAGAATCTACATGCTCCAGCACCACAAGTTCCCCAGGTAAGGACCAATCAGGTATACCTAGACTGCTGTGGAAATGTTTGCCCTAGAAAGACTGCCATTTAGACGAAGTCACTAGATTCTCCATCTTCCACAGGATGTGAACCTCCCTGGGAGGCAGCTTCAAGTCATCCTGCTCTCTGCTCTCCTTTGCATGCATGCCAGGTTGTCTGACTGATTCCCTAGCAGGATTTCTGTCATGAAGAACTTGAGACTCACTCAGTGTAGTCCCCATCCACTAGTCCCTCCCACATACCTGGAGTCAGGCTGACGGAGTCAAAAGATCCACATGACAGCCAGGAAGAACCTGTGTTCAATAACGCAACAACTACTCAGCAGGTTCCTGTGTGTCAGAAAGGGAGAGCTTCCTTTTTGGAGTCCCTAGCCTCCTTCACAACAGGCGTCTGGGCCCTCCAGCCAGCACCTGCAGTTCAGCTCCAGCTTCAGGCCCAGAACACAGAGATCCACCTCAGGCCAGGCTGACTTCTTCATCCGGGACAGATTCCAGGGCTCACGGTAACCCGTGGGGCAGGGCAATGCCATCCTAGACTTCTCTTGTGAGCTCCTGCCACCCCAGGTTACTGCAGCAGGAAAGTCCCCGGAGCAGCCGTGCCGAGCGTAGGGCGGTGACGAACAAAGGCCCGCCCCACCGCTGGGAGAGCTGCCCTGCCCCTGGGTCCCCACGTGTCCCCCGCCCTCCCAGTGGCGCGCGTTTACCTGCTCGCAGGCAGAGGGAGGAGGGGCGGGAGCGGGGTGCGCGCCCATCCCCAGAGCAGCCGCTGTCAGACACGGTCGCTGAGCGCCAGCGAGGAAGAGCCTCCGGCCCAGGCGGCGTGAGCCTCGAGACCCCGGAAAGCAGTACCCGCTCCCCAGCCACCCCGAACCCAGCGTTGGGTCACTCCTGCCGGGCTCCCTGGCCCGTCTTGGCCTCCGAGCCGCAGCCAGCACCGGTAAGTGATCATTAGCGGGGACGCGCTAGGCGGCCCTGGTGCCTTTGTCTCTGTGCCCCTAGGAGCGGGAGACCCCATCACCGAGTCTGCCTCCCAGAGAGGCGAGGGAGGGGGCGCTCCGTGCGGTCAGCAGAACTCTGCCTCCTCTCCCAGGCCAGGAGTGCCTGGGTCACACCTAACCGGAGGCGCAGGTGGCCCGGCAGGTGGCAGCCAGGCGACCTCCAGGACGCGACACCAGGTCGGCAGCCCAGATGTGTCTTAGGAAGGGTTGGACGCGAGTGTAGACCCAGGTCCACAGCGGTGGAGACTGGAAGCCTGGGGATATCCCGGAGTGCTCTCCAGCCAGCCCCGGGTACCCTGGAGTCGCCGAAACTCCGGCGGCCTAGGAATGGTGGTGGGAGGTCGGGGGAGGAGTTTTAGGGTGGGAGGTGACCTCGGTCTAGAGAGGCCGCCCTCAGCATGTGGAGGGGGTCTGACGCTCTCTGAGGGTGCATTTGGGGTCCTTTCAGGCCTGCGGCGCGTGCTAACCACGCACCTGCTGCCCAGCGGGCGGTCCCTGCCCTGCCCTGCCCTCCCCCATAAGGAGAAGCAGTTTCTCTTTGAGCTGAGGGCGGCGACAGGCACTTGTCCAGGCTTCCGCCTTCTTGGGGCCTGTCGCAGTCTCCTAGGCCCTTTGGGAGCCGCGCGCAGCCCCCCACTCACCCTGCCCACCTGCTGGCACTGGCACTGTGTCCAGCCTGGCCTGATCTTCCCGCAGTAACTTAATCTTCTGGTCCTGCTGAAGCTCCTGGCCAGTGGCCCCAGGGGCAATCCTTGTTTCCTGCCATGGTTTGTTAAAATTCTGTTTTTTAGAGATGTGTGTACCCCGCTGAGGGTTTTGGGGTGGTGCTCCAAACCAGGAGGCTGGACAAGGGTTAGTGGTTCTCGGAGGAATCAGTTCTTGTTTGCCAGCAGCAAGAGCGTGTCCGTGCATTGGAGAAAGTCTTGGAGCTGGGGCGGTGGGGGGGAGGGGCAGACAACAGGCAAACATCATCTCTGCCTGCGCACACGCAACTAAGAACGACTTTTGCAGAGGAAGGAAACCTTGGGGAGGTCTCAGTTAAGACCGGTGGCTTTAGAGAGTCTAACTAAGTTCAAAGGACTACCCACTCACTACTCATGGCTCTCCCAAAGAGAGATTACCTGCCAGGACTTCTGGGGTGGGTGGGCGCCTGTTCAGAACATGGGGTCCTGGGAAGAGGCGATCCCAGGCCAGAGTGCCGGATAGCCAGAGACCTGTAGTATGCTCTCAGCCAACCGCGCAGGTGCACACAGCCAGCTAGTTGAGACAGCCTCAGAGAGATTCTCAGTGGCATAAACAGAAACCCGAGAGAGAAACTACAGTTTAAAATAAACATGAATGGGAAATGCAGCTCCTAGGAATTTAATCCTTCTGCAGTGACTTTTTATCAACTTGAGATAAAAAAAAAACAACTTGGGTGTTCAAATCCACTTTGTAAATCCTTTTAATGCCTATCTAGATATGGAGTGTTGGTTCTTTGTGGAAATGGTGTGAGTGATTAAAAAAAGATGTGTGATCACAGAGAAAGAACAGAGTTCCGTCTTTTTCGGATGCCCCAATTTAGTCTGGGTTTTGGAGCGCTAAAGCTTGCTTTGTTTAACTATTGGTTTCCTCTTCGTGCTCTTTCTGTTTTTAATTTTCAGATTACATTTATTTATTTATTTATTTATTTATTTATTTATTTATTTATGTGTCTATATGGGTGGACATGTGTGGAGGTCAGAGGGTAACTTTCAAGGAGTCAGCTCTGCCTCTACCATGTGGGTTCCAGGGATCAAATTCAGGTTGTTAGCCTTAGTGGCAAGTGCTTTTGACCACTGACTCATCTCCAGGTTCTTTCAAAAGATGTCAGCAGCTCTCTCTACCTTCGCAATAGCAAGTGGCATTGACTGACAACTCACTCAACACCAGGCTCCCTACTGAGAGCTGTTAACTGCTGTGTTTAAGTCTTACCTGCCTTGGGAGAGAAATGAATTCCCCATCATGGTCCTATTAGTTGCCACTCAGGGTACCTAGAGGAGAGGTGGAGTACCTCTGTGAGATTGCCTCCTGGCCCCATTTGGTCCCTCGCGGCCACTTGAAGGTGCTCCTTCCTTTCTTCTTAAATATCCTGTAGGGCTGGGGAGATAGTTCCGTGGCTAAGGACGCCCTACTGCTCTTGCAAAGGACCCTAGTTCAGTTCCCAGCACCTATGTCAGTTGGCTCACAGCTGCTTGTAACTCCAGTTCCTGGGAGTCCAACACCATCTTCTGGACTCTGAAGGAGCCAGCACTTACAATACGTGCATACCCCATGCAGACATACTTATAACCAAAACAAAATTTTAAGTCCACCACTAGTAAATAACCATGCCTATTAAAACATCCAGTTTTCATCTCCAGGTGACCTGACCATAGGGACACCCATCTTTCTTGATATCCTGTTCTTAGCTTTCTTTCCAGTCAATATAGAAGAAAAGCAAATGATTTAGCATTACTTTAAAAAGCCATTGCTCTGCAGAGAGAGGCTCTTGTAAGTCCCTTGGAGAGCACTAAAGGAAGGCTGCAAGGTCCTGTTTTTTGCCGGGGGGGCGGAGTATACATCAGAAGCTCCTGCGTCTTCCAAGCAGAACTGAAGACCTGCCAGAACATTCTCCCAGAAAGGCTTTAACTCTTTGTTGAAATCTGTGGTGGGCAGACTTTAGCCAAGAAACAAAGTCAGTGGGAGATACCTGTTACGGTCCAGTTTGCTCCTTTTGGAGGCAGCAGCTCCACCAGACGGGAGCCTGCTCTACCTAGAACAAGCTGACAGAGTTAGCTGGCCTCTTGGAGGCACCCCAGGCTACTGAGCATGGGACCTGCTCTGACTGACTCTGCTGGCTGCTCAGGACAAGCTGCATGTTCTGAAGCCACCGGGACATCTCTCACTCAGGAGTAAAGATGTGGCACTGTGCTTCTGGAAGTTCTTTTGTTACAGGCTTTGTGTGCAAAACTGAGGAGCTCTGGGGGCAGTATGTGAGAGAGGAGAGAGGGGGAGGGAGAAAGGAGGGAAGGAAGGAAGGAAGGAAGGAAGGAAGGAAGGAAGGAAGGAAGGA
>NW_026596962.1:732978-737441 GCF_907164565.1 Psammomys obesus
GGAAGGAAGGAAGGAAGGAAGGAAGGAAGGAAGGAAGGAAGGAAGGAAAGAAAGTCAATGGGCTGGGATGTACCTTGGTTAGTGGAACCCTTGCTTAGCAAGCACAAGGCTCTGGGTTCAATCCCTAGCATCCCATGAAACCTGGCAGGGTGATACATGCATGTCACCCAGCACTTGGAATGAAGGCAAGAAGATAAATGTTCAAGGTCTCCCACACAGAGAGTTTCAGGCCACTAAACAACATGAGGCATGAGACCCTGTCTCCAAAATTAAAAATAAAAAATAAAAAGATGTCTGAATAGTAGAGCTCAATCTCTGAACATATGACATTAGATGTGTGACTGAACACTCTCTAAGGTCTAAGAAATCAACCCCAAATTGATTAATAAGGTATGAGAAGAATTTTAACCCTCAGCTAATCAGAGGGGGAAAAAAATAAAGCAGTGATAAGACATGGTTTCACATTCCTTATGCCAGTGAGAATTCTCAGACCCCGGATGTGCTAAGTCTGAAGGAAGATGTGGAGGAACGACTCACATTATTGAGTGGTGGTGTTAGCAAGAAATAAAGGTTTTATCAAATGACACAGAAAAGCATGTTCTCATGCCCAAAGTAGGTTCTCACTTCTGGCTATCCAGAATAGGGCCCTAACCTTAACCCTAACTCTACCCAAACCCCAACCCTAACTCTAACCCTCAAGGGAGCTTCTGGAACGATGCATAAGACCGCGGGTACTCAGCTGAAACAATCTGTTAAATTTTCTGTTTGGGGAGAAAATTTATTTATTGCCTTATTGCAACTGCAAGATATCACATAGAGAGCTAAGGCTGATGTGATTGTAGCACTCAGAAGGATGGCGAGTTGTGGCCAGAAAAAAAAAGAAGGAGGACAAGAGAGGAAGAAAGGAAAGAAGGAAGAATGTAAAGAAAGGAAAGAGGGAGACAGGAGAGAAGGGAGAAGAAAATTAATAATATAGATCTCACACATGCACCCTTCACCTGGTCTCGCCAGTGATAACATCTTCCAAACTACAGCATAGTCAGGGATTTAACCATGATACCAACCGTTAACCTTGCTCAGACTGCAGACTTTCCCCAGTTTCCACGCCAACATCCTGCCTCTGTGCTTGTGCATCTAGCTGTGTCTGTGTCTCTGTGTGTGAGTGTGTATGTGCTTTGTGTCTTTGCGTCTGGCTACATGTATGTGATGTTGCCATGTAGAATCATCTGACTCTTAATACAATAAAGGATGGATCCAGTGCCGTTTCAGCATGCCTTACGCCCCCGTCATAGATGCGGCCAACTTCCTCCATATCCTCCCTCCTTGCAGACCACCAGGATGCTGTTCTTCCGCTTCTCTGGTGCCATCATCTCTGCACAAATGCATCCCTGTGGCACCTCCTGCGCTCAGCAGTTTTGGTTTAAGCTCCACCATCACACAGGCGGTTGAGTGTGCACGCTGTGGCTTATTCTTCGATATGGTTGTGGCCTCCATTGTTTGTTTACCTGGCCTCCTTGGAACAGTGCTTGGGTCTTTTCAGAATGGAGTCGTTGCACACAAAGCTGCTATGAACATCATCCACCATCACTTGTGTGAACATAGTTTTCATATCTCTGGGATGAAGAGCCAAGAGCACAGTTGTGAAGGTCATGGTGAGCACCTGTTTAACTTTCCAAGGAATGCTGCGACACTCCACATTCCACCAGCACTGTCTGAGAGACCCCGATCTCACACACAGGGTTGTCACTGGTTTGGGGCTTTGTTTGCTGTTCTGACACACAGATGGTTTTGACAGTGTGGAAGCGTTTGCCATCCTGAAGTCCTTGTTAGCGAAAAGGTTCCTTGTTTCTTTCTCTCATTTCTGAATCAGATCGGTTGTTTTAATAGTATTTATTTTGGCTCATTTGTCTACTCTCTAGACCAGGTCTCCTGCCTCCTTCCTGACAGTTTCGCCTGTGTTTTCATCTCCTCCATGGGGTTGCTCAGAGAAAAAGTTGTTTTTAATCACTGTTTTGGTGCATTTCAGGGTATTCATTTTCCCTTTAATGGACTGTGGGTCTGGGATTTTTGCTCATTTGTTTTGCTTTTAATGTAAAGTTTTAAGAATTATTCATCTAGCAGAGCATGGTAGTGCACACTTTTAAGCGCAGCTCTTGGGATGCAGAAGCAGGGGGATCCTCATGAGTTCAAGGCTAGCCTGGTCTACGTAGTGAATTCCAGGCCTGCCAGAGGTACATAGGGAGTGAGACTTTGTCTCCCAACAAACAAATAAACAAAAATGAAAAAGGAAAGACAAAAGGGAAAAACAATTCAAAAATCCTCCACCTAGCCCAAGGTTCTGAAGATTCCTCTGCTCTTCCGTTTCTCTTTTTTCTATCGTCAACCGTTTTTAGTAACTTTTGTGTAAAGTATGAAGTTTAGGCTGAGGCCTTTTGCTATAGTACTTTTGGAGTTTGATGAAAGACTATCAGAAATGTAGTTCATTGAATTGCTTTTGCCACTGTCAAAAAAATTATTTTCACATGTCTCTGGACCTTAACTAAAGGAAGGAAATGTACAGTGACAACCTACACATCTCGCTCTGTTCAACAGGTCTGAATGCATGTGCGTGCGCATGCACACACTCACACAAGTAACCTTTCGTCAAGACATCCTGTGCATACCAAGCTGAATTTTTGTGAACAGAACTCAAAGAGTTGTTGATAAAGTTTTATGTTAACGACATATCCATATTTCCGACATTTATTTCTAATTCTCTATCCATACTTAGTCTTATTTCCTGCTCGTATGGGGCTGTGTCTGTCTCACAGGGAATACTGTGTGTATTCACATCCTTTGATTCTTCATATGCTTGAGGTCTCAGTAAACTTGCCAGCTAGAAATCATAGAGATGCCCTGAGGGTTTCCCCTGTAGGGCAAAGGGGCAGTCCCTCTGTGGCCGTTCCACTGTCTTCCTGGCACCAGATAACGTGCAGTGTATCTAGGGCTGCTTCAAGAGAAAGCAGATGGAGTTCTTGCCTTCCAGTTACTATGGTTTTCTTAGGAAGCTCAGGAATACTTTCCCAAGGCAAAGTACTCGCTCAGCGCCTTGCAGTATGTTCAGACAATGGCCACAGAGTTTCTGAAGCAGAAGGGCTGCACACAGCAGAAGCACCTCTGCTGCCTGGCTTCTCTAGTGCCAAGGCTGCACTCTGAAGCCGCAGGCCCTGCTCTCCCCTGGTACTAACTGATGATAAGCTGCAGCCTCATGCCTTCTGCTCCCCTCCATTTACCCTCCAGCTCTGTTAGCCTCTGCCTTCCCAGCAGCTCTTGTGTCTTCCCAGAGACCCTTTGTGAATGTTCTCACAACTCATGTTGCAACTCCTAGTTCATTCCTGGCAGAGAGGCGCTGGCTTCCTCTCCCTGTTTCCAGGCTGCATTAGAATGCTGGCTCTCCTGGGCCAGAAAGCTCAGCTGGTACAGTGCTTGCCTTAAATACATGAGGTTCCTTCCCCAGTACCACATATGCTGTATGGTGCCAGGGTCTGTGTCCCAGCACTAAAGAGGAGGCAGGAGACTCTGCTACACGAAATCTGGTAGTGTAAGAAAACAAACGAAAGTGATTCTCACCTATTTTCGGAACTAGACTTCCTTTGTTGTTGTTGTTGTTGTCGTTGTCGTCTTGGGGTTTTATGGTAGTGATGGTGGTAAGGGTGTGTGTTGTTGTTGTTGTTGAAATTGGCTCTCATGTAGCCCAGACTGATCTCAAACTCATTATGGAGAAAAGGATGATCTTGATCTTCTGATCCTCTAACTATCAAGTGCTGAGATAACAGGCATGTGTTACAACTAGGCTTCTCTTGTGTGTACATTTGCATTTGTGTATGTCTGTGTGTGCATGTTTGCATGTGTGTGGTGGGTGGGGACAGCACGTATACGTGGTGGGTAAGGACAGTATGTGCATTGGAGCGGGAGTGTGCACACATGTGGGAGGGGAAAGGTGTGGGGGAGGTTTTTATTATTGGTTGGTTGTTTGGGTTGTTGGTTGTTTGTATTCCCGTTCCTTCAGATGTCTGAAGACTACAGCCTTGGAGACTCCTAAACTAGGATGTGAACTGGCTGGGGTGGCTGTCCTGTAGTAGCGAGAACATCCGCCAGATTTCAGAGGCGGCGTGCTGCACACACTGCGCGTAGGTCACCGCACACTGCCGTGTTCGGGGCCCTGGGCTTAAGGGGAAGATGATGGCTCTTAATTACCTCATCATCTTCCTGCGTCCAGACCTGTCACTGCAGAAGGAGGGATTTAAAGCAGATGCTAAAAGCTAGCCCTGCCTGCTTCCAGACTGCTGGATGAGAATTGCTGTAGAAGCAGAGGAAAACACAGAAATGCAGAGATCAGCATAAGGAGCAATAAGTGGATTATATAGATAAATAGAAGATAGATAGATAGATAGATAGATAGATAGATAGATAGATAGATAGAT
>NW_026596962.1:737451-737545 GCF_907164565.1 Psammomys obesus
GATAGATAGATAGATAGATAGATAGATAGATAGATAGATAGATAGATCATACATACATACATACATACATACATACATACATACATACATACAT
>NW_026596962.1:737555-782867 GCF_907164565.1 Psammomys obesus
CATACATACATACATACATACATACATACATACATACATACATACATACATAGACACACTGGTATCTCACTGAGCCCCAATCTCCAGGACTTCATTGATTGATCCTCCCTACACTGGTAGAGTTTGTGAGACTTAGCCTGCATTCCACAGTCAGAGGTTTACATCTGACCTCTTAATACTGGACTATAGTATCAGCTGTCCTCCAAGCTCCAGCGTCTGCCCAGCCTTCTCTGGGGAATAATCCTCCCAGTCACTGCCTCGGGCGTCTTCTGCGCGCTGCTGCTGTGAGGCGGTCAGAGATTAATTGCACCATTTCCTAACACTAAGCTCCTTTACTCACAAGGGGTTGTGGCCAGATAAACCCAGTGAAAACCGAAAGTCCCTGAAGCTGGAGGTCATTCAGTGAAGCCGGCTTCAGAGCAGCATGGCCTGGCCACTTATTCTATGATAAGGCTGCGGATAGCTCATGGAACTTACAAAACAGACCTGCCGTGTGGCTGTGAGTTCCCTCCATCTAGTGAAACCACACACTGACTCATCAGAAGGCACCTGTACGAGGCAGAGCCAGAGAGCAGAGATGAGGAGGGGCCACAGCCCAGCTGTGTCTTCGGGCTTCTTGAAAGAGAAAACAGCACCCAGCTGCGGGCTCTGCGGCGTGGCAGCTGCGGGCTCTGCGGCGTGGCAGCTGCGGGCTCTGCGGCGCGGCAGCTGCAGGCTGCACCTTGCCACACGTCACAGCCTGCACCCTGTGAAACGGGTCACGTGTCTGCAGTCCCCTGGTGTCCCAGCTAGTCACAGCTGTGCCAGATGCTCTGTGGACTGACCCAGTTTTGGATGCTTCTGCTTCAGCAAGGTCTGGCTGGAGTCTTGGGAGAGTGCGCTCCCCTCGCTAGGACAGGGGAAAGCAATTCCTTCTTTCACAGCTGTGACAGAATTAACATATGTTGACTGAAACATGCAGAGTGCAGGCAGGAAACTACAAGTGATCCTTTTTGGAAGGTGGAGTCCCACCTGTGGAGACGTAGTTCTGTAGGTGTCTAAGCCTGAGCCTGACAATGGTCACCAGTTAGCACACCTGAGGTGCCAGCCTCCTTCTCCCCTTTTTCCTCCTCCCCCTCCTTCTCCTTCCCCTCCCCCTCCTCCTCCTCTTCCCCCTACCCTTCACTGGTTCTGGCATGGAAGGTTGTCAGCTCAGTGTGAGGGAAGGCCCGCTTCTCTGCCTTGAAGATACCCAGAACTTCTCGCCTTTGTTCTGGCACCTACCTCTGCAACACATCTTGTTTCCTGTGGGAGCTCCCCTTGGAACAGGGTGTGTGCTCAGGTGCACCTGCTTAGACAGAGGCTCCACTTCAGGCGGGTCTCCAGCCCTCAGCTACTGCTCTCTCCCATGCTCTGTAAGGTTGCATGGATCACAGCTGCCCCTATAGTCCTGGGTCCTCATGACATGTGTCCCTGATCCTCATAGTACCCAGACCCTTGTCCTTACAGTACTCAGCTTTTATCTTTACAGCACCCAGACTCTGGTTCTCACAGTACCCAGACTCTGGTCTTCACACTGTCCCATGCCTGGCCCACCCAACCCCACTTGCCTACACACTGTTTAGGTCTGATGCCATGCCCCTACCCAAGGAGTAGTCTAATGTCCACAAAAATGTGTGTGTGTGTGTGTGTGTGTCTGTCTGTCTGTCTGTAGTGTGTGTAGTGTATCTGCCCTGTTCTCATCTGGGGTAAGAGAAAAATGACTTTAGAATTTCATTTGCACTTCTTTTTATTCACTGGAATGAACACCTACTATGTACTAGTACTGCTCCAAGTACTGAGGACACCTTAGTGCGTACAAGTAGGACCTGTCTTGCTGTCTTCCCAGTGTGGTGAGGAGAGGGCAAAGCCCTGGGTGTTATCGTAGAGTAGGTGACACCCAGGGTCTGGCTCAGTAACACTTGAGGCTGAGTGTTTGCAGGGGCCTGCAGTGGCAGAGCCCAGCTTAGCACACTCGCCGAGTCTCTCAGAACACTCAAGGCTGAGAGGAGGAATACAGCGCTGCTTCCTGGGGTCCCTGGGTCTTCTCTGCCCTCCATTACACGATGGGCAGAGCTCAGGGGCAGCCCAGCAAGGTGGCAGGCAGTCCTCATAGTGACGGGTGGGAAAGCAGGCATGCTGTTTGTGTCTTCTCTGGCCCCTCACCTCTCTGCTGTCACCGATCACGTGGTGGACACTGACATTGAGAGCTGTTGGCTCATGAGCCCAGAGCCAGCAGCTGACTCCATGGAGACAGCTTTGCTGACACCTCCTCAGGAAGTGCTAAAGATCCTTCCCTCTGTCCCAGAGCATTCACAGCAACTTCACACCTAGACAGAAATCAGAGCTCTCTGTAGGTGATGGGAGCTGAGCCTCCCAAACCCAGTTCCCACGGTCTGAGAAGAAAACTGAACCACGCTCAGAGAGACCAGGGGACTACCAGAGACAGGCACACTCAGAGAGACCAGGGACAGGGACAGGCACAGTGCAGATGTCTTGCTCGAAGACCATCTCTTCCTGCTCTGTCACATACCCGTGTAAGTAGATCACACACACACACATACACACACACACACACACACACACACATACGCGCGCACACGCACACTTCACTTGGAGTCTACGATCGGGATCAAAGAGCATGTGTAGATTTTGTAATTTGGAGAAGGACGTGATCACCCTAAACCAGGCAAACAACACATTGCATTTCTCAGGCCAGCTTCTTCCATTGCTAGGAAAGGCATTCCTTAATCCTCTTGATTTCATTAGAGCAATAAAATCATCAGACCTCAGTCTCCTGACACTCAGTCAGGTCTTCAGAAGGATCCTCACTTGTCTAGGCCCAAAGACATTATTTAAACACCGTGTGGCATACAGAGAGCACTTGAGAAGCCAAGACTCAAGAGACAAGCTTCTCCGAGCCACGCTGTGCCCGGTGAGAGCTCTGCTCTCCCAGCACACCCCATGGCTTTGCTAATTACTCAGTGGCACTTACTTTTCAATAACTATTTGAAAAGGCATCTGATTTCATGCTGCACTCTTAGAATATTTTCTTATGGGCCTAAAAGTATGGCTCGGCAGTTCAAAACATCAGCTGCTCTTCCAGAGGCCTGGGGTTCAGTTCCCAGCACACTCATTGTCCCTCACGACTCCAGTCCTAAGGAATTCAACAGCTCTTGTGTACTTCTCTGGTACTGGGCACACACATGGTACACAGACATGCATGTAAGCAAACACTCATGGACATAAAATCAATTTGAAAAAAAAAAAAAAAAAACAGAAAAAAGGGTTTCCTGATTTGTTGAGATCTTGTGGAGATTTTCCCCAGGAAGGAAAGGGATACTGAAGACTGCCAGTCACGTTCTGCACTGGTGTGAAATGCAGGTGGAAGCAACTCCTCTGCCTTTTTGTCAGAACTCTTTTCCCTCCTCAATTCATCCCTCTTTCTGTAGCAGAAAGTCATTTGGTCAGCCTGTGCTCTTGAACAGAATCTAGAAGGCCTACACTGCAGAGGAGTTGTCAAGAGAGTCACACAACACTTCTGCCCAGCTCCGCCTGCACCTGCCCTGTGAACCTCTGCCACTCAGCATCACTAAACCTCACACGTTTCCAAGCCTAAAAAATATCTCACTAAATCTTAAACAATAGGTTGTGTAAGAAAGAACGCAGTTCAGGCCTCCCAGCACATGGCAAGTGAGGCCAGAGTAAGGTCTATGAAGGGTTTTCTGCTCCATGTCCTACAACCTCTTCCTGTCCCTTAAATGCCATTCTTGTTGCATTCTTTTGTCTGGTATGTAGTATGTATGTATGTATGTGAGTATGCATGTGTGTATATATATGTATGTAATTCGTTTGTGTGTGTATGTGTGTGTGGAGGCCAGAGGTCATCACTGACTGCCTTCCTCATGTCTAGAGACAGAGTCCCCAGTGAATGTGAAGCTCACTGGTTCAGACTGGCTAGCCAGTGAGCCCCAACGAGCACTTCCATCTTTGTCTTCCCAGCATTGGGACTGTAGGTGCACGACGCCACACGCAGCTTTTTAAATGGGTTCTGGGGCTCCAGACTCAGACCCTCCCGCTGGTACAGAAAGCCCCATCTCCCCTGAGCTGTCTCCTCAGTGCAGCCACAGCACTCTTCATCATTCTGTCATGTCTTGGGGAGACTAGCTCACAACTAGATTGCATGGCTTTGTGAAAAGGAAGGGCTCTCGGGAGACTGGCTAGGCCGTTTCTCCAAGGTCACAGTGGGCTGAGGGCTTCTTAGTTGCATTCTTTGCCCTGATTGTGATCTGAAGGGCTCTGGAAAGTTCCGGAGAGCTCTGGAAGGAGGTCACACCGTAGAATGCCACATGTGTTTGTAAGACATGGCATCCATCGGGAGATGGGCTCCAGGCCAGGTCACCTGTGAGTCTCTGGTGACATCACAGTGTAGCATTCCTTCCTCTGATTAGAATCAAAAGATTTTAGATCAACAACTCTGGGACGCAGTTGCGTTGTTTCAGAGAAGGCAAGTTTGTGTTCACCATGGCTCAGATTATAGGTCTCCTGAGGCCCCCTGCAGCTGTGACATGTGTGTGAGCCAGCCGATGGCTTCCTCCGTAAGTCATACTAGGGCCTTGGTACTGACACTGAGGAGGCTGAGCTGGAGGAGGGCTGAGACCACAGACAAACATAGTTCTATTGGCTGTCACTGGTTCACCATTCCCAGGGTGTGTGTGGCTCCTATAATTACCCTGTTTTGCCTCAGTCCTGTCGAACATGTCATAGCAATGGTGTGACTGCCCACCGTTTGGGGACAGAGATGCTTGAAGATTAAGTGAAGGCTAGCATGGAGGGGAGAGCCCAAGCCAGGGCCCATGTCCCTGTGCCTGCAGCCATTACCAGCACTCTAGGGCACTACCGGGAAGTGGAGTGTGCCGTCTAGGTCTTTACAGATGAGGAGAAACAGAAGCCGAGTGCCCAGAGCATGTCAGGGAAGGTGGGACCCAGAGAGTGCTGCCCTGGCATGTCTGTTCCTAGAGCCTCAGGAGCTTCCTCTACCACCATCCCCACCTGGGTGGGGCAGCTTGGTAGCGCATGCCTGGGATGTAAAGCATTCCTGTGACCGGCCTCACGGAAGCCAGCAGGGTGGGACATTGCTTCCTCATGACCAATTCACACAAACATGACTTAGGAAGCACCAGATGGCATGGGCCAAAGAGGAAGAGAACATGACTGCTGATACCTGCGTGAGTCGTTCCTCCCAGGAGTGCAGGCCCCAGGGGTGTGCCGCCCCAGCCTGCCTGGTCTCACGGACCTAGCAGCTTCTCGGTGACCCTGTCATTTTCTCTTGGAGAGTTCCATATCTTCCTATAAAACTCAGGGAATGAAATGGAGTCAGAGTTCCAGATTCCATTTTTCTGTATTTCTGGAACTTTCCTCTAAAATGAATTTTAATAACCTCCGTCTGTTCTGCACTGTAGACATACATAAACCTGACAAGTCTCAAAAAGACAGGCTAGAGATGAGCAGATGGGTGTATTCCCTGACATTCCAAAGCAGAAATCCCTGGGCCTAGAACCTGGAAGAGAAGCCATCACTGAGACATACCCTCAGGCAGAGGATGGACTGGGGCCACATAGGAAGCACCTTGGATCCATGTGCATGCACACACATACACACAGAAAGGGGAAGCAGGGGATAGAGAGAGAGAGAACCTGTACCTTCACAGTCCCCATAGGGGAGAGCTAGAACCAGCCAGAGAAGCAGGGAGAGGACCTGCCCTTTGTGCCGCTCAGCAATGGGAGGCAGCCCCAAGTTCTGCTGTGGAGAGGACCTCAGTGCAAAGAGCCAGAGTCGGGGTAGATTAAGTAGACCAGGGAGAGAAGAGCCAAGTGTCCCCAACAAGGTAGACTCAGCTCCCTCTCTAGGAAGCCTCAGTAAAGTGGAAGTGCGCAGACAGGAATACAGGGCCACTTAGGCCCTAGTGAATGCTGGCTCCTGCCCTTCACACAGGTGTGCTGTGTGCACAGGCCTGAGTGGGGAGGCTCCTGGGCCAACAGACAGCTGTCTCTCCCTGGTGAGAGTTAAGTTTACCTTTGAAAGAAGTTCCTTTTCCTGCAACTGTGAATTAGTTCATCTTTTTGTCGTGTGTGTGTGTGTGTGTGTGTGTGTGTGTGTGTGTGTGTGTATCTCTAGGGGGTATATGTGTGCCTGTATGTCTGTGTATATTGATTTCTGTATATGTCTGTATGTGTACATATGAATGCATGTCTGCGTGTATATCTAAGTGCATGATCTTTGTGTATCTGTGTGTTTCCATGTGTATGTGAATGTAGTTATGACTGTATGTCTATGTTATGTGTGTCTGTGAGTGTGTGGCTCTGTGTGTGTGTGTGTGCATGCATAACATGGTGCTTAGCTGTTCTAAGCACAGGGTGTTACAAGAATGTTGATGATAGAGCAATGATTTCGTAAGTGCTGATAAAAGAATTTTAAAAGGAGGGAAGGGATGAGACACAAAGAGAGAGACAAAGAGCGAGTGAGGCAGGCTCAAAGGGCACAGACACCGAGGCGTGAACCTGTCCCTCAGCATTTGTCCCCTTTGGGATCTTGTATGTTATGCACATCCCCTACTCTTTTGGGTTTCTTCCCTGTTTTCCTTTAAAAGTCAAGGAAGCAGCCACCAGCTCCTTCCATGTAAGGCTATCTGTGTCCACACTCTGGGTGGGGCGTCTTTTATCTGCAGGAGGACAGGCATGCCACAGAGGCACCACCTGAGAAACTGCCCACTTAGTCCAGGCCGTAATGTCAGTCTGTGGCCCTGGGGTTCTGCAGGGAGATAGGAGTCTCTGTAAGAGGGCACAGACCTGCTTAGCCTGATTACCCAGGGGAGGAGGGCTCCTGGCTTCAGACTCTAGCAGACTCCTGTCCAGCGTCAGGCCTCCTTCAGAGGTGTTCCTCTCCATCTGTATTTCCTTTAGTCAAGTCTCTCCAATTCTGGGGTGTTGGTCTCTCTTTCCTACTGAACTCTATGCAGGACTTTTTTCAGAGAAGCCTTCTGACCCACGAGGCTTCAGTAACCTTCCTTCAATGGAATTCTTCTAGATTGTGTGTCTGTTTCCTCCTAAATATCACAGTATTCTCACTAAGGTACCACAGTTCCACGATCGGCGCAGGGCACTTTAAATCCACTTTTAATCAGTTCTCTCATCACGCACAGACTCACCATCCTTTCAGGCCCAGCAGAACAGCCTCTAGGAACCTGTGGTCCAGGGATACAAAAAAGCCATCGGGCAGGGCAGATACCTAAATCTACGAAGACTGGCAACCATGAATGACCAGTAATAAGATGTGTGGGCTGGCTGTTGAGAACTTGGCTTTAAGGATCTGAAAGGGCAGAGAAAGGAACCCCTGTGGAGGGATTTTGAGCTTTTGCCAATGTTTATTCTCCCAAAGGGCCTGCTGGCATGGTTTCGTGAGCTCCATCTCATTGGTGTGCTCTGTGAGAGAGCACCCTGTGCTTGCATGTTATAGTCTACAAATACAGAGAGACATCTTGTTTATTTGGTGACTAGTTGAGACACAGAACAAACGCTTTATAAGTACTTGCTAAGAGCAAAGTGTTCCTTGCCCAGTCCACATGCAACTGTAAAGGATGCTGGGAAATGGTCTCCACTTAGGCTGCTGTGTTGGCAAATAACCACAGGTGATTCTCTGTCTCAAAGAATAAGGACAGGGTTCGAGCTGGGAAAAGGTCCCTTCCATGCATGCATAGCAAGAGCGATTCTCCCCCTCCTCCATATATGTATTTATTGTGTATGTATGTATGTGTGCATGCATGTCCACATGTCAGAATCAGAGGACAGCTTTCAAGAACCGGTTGCTTTCTTCTACAATGTGGTTTACAGGGATGGGATTCTGGGCCTCCAGCTTGGTGGCCAGAGCCTTTTACCCACTGAGCTATCTTGATGGCCCCAGTCTCTGTTCTGTAAAAACATTCACAAGAGCAGCTTTCTTGGGAATCCTAAGAGAGTGCTCTTTTGCATCACACATAGCCAGTCTGAAAGCATTTTAGGCCAGAGGTCTCCACTACAACTTCTCAGCTAGACAAGAGCAACAAGAAAGTGTGGAAATCTAGCAAACCAAAGACTTCAGCCAAGCAGATTTAGAAATCTTAGATGCATTAGTCATGGCTTATTGACCCTTTATCTACATGAAAGAAAGATAGGATTCTTCAGGAATTTGGCTTAAATAAAATAAAATGATCTAATTAATTAGACCAGCTACACCTCAGATTGGCTGTCCAGCTTCAGTTAGACGCCTTCAGTATGCCATCAGTGAGTCAAAAAACTCTCAAAAATCACTTCCAAGTTTTGAGCCTGATGAAAATAGAAAGATCCTTGAACCCTCGCCCTCCTAAGTGTCACTTCCTCAGCTGTGCACCCGGAACAGAGTTGGCAGGGCTACTGTTGTCAAATTTCCTACTTTCTTTTTTTTAATTTTTTTTAATTTTTATTTTTATTAATTACAGTTTATTCACTTTGTATCCCAGCTGTAGCCCCTTCCCCTACCCCTTCCCAATCTCACCCTCCCTCCCTCATCTTCTCCTATGCTACTCCCCCACTCCAATGATCCTCCCCTTCCATCTGACCTTAGTCTATCAGGTCTTATCAGGACTGGCATCTTTGTCTTCCTTTGTGGACTGCTAAGGCTGCTCCCCACTCAGGTGGAGGTGATCAAAGAGCCAGCCCATGAGTTCATGTCAGAGACAGTCCCTGTTCCTATTATTCAGGAACCCTCTTGGATACTGAGCTGCTATGAGCTACTTCTGTGCAGGGGTTCTAAGTTATCTCCATCCATGGTCTTTGTTTGGAGTATCAGTTCCAGAAAAGACCCCTATGCCCAGTTTTGGTTTTTCTGGTTTTTGTTTTTGTTTTTGTTTTTCTGGTTCTGATGTTCTTCTTGGGGAGCTCCTGTTCCCTCCAGGTCTTTCTATCTCCCCCTTCTTTTATAAGAGTACCTGCACTCTTCAAAAAGGTTGGCTATGAATCTCAGCATATGTTTTGATACCCTGCTGTGTATAGTCTTTCAGAGGCCCTCTGTGATAGGCTCCTGTTCTGTTCCCTGTTTTCTCCTTCTTCTGAGCTTTATTTGTAATAGCTAGAAGGTGGAAACAACCCAGATGTCCCTCAGTTGAGGAATGGATACAGAAATTGTGGTACATTTACACAATGGGATACTACTCAGCAATTAAAAACAAATAATGAAATTTGCAGGTAAATGGTAGGATCTAGAAATGATCATCCTGAGTGAGGTATCCCAGAAGCAGAAAGATACA
Organism: Psammomys obesus; assembly: GCF_907164565.1. Lineage (NCBI taxonomy): Eukaryota > Metazoa > Chordata > Mammalia > Rodentia > Muridae > Psammomys > Psammomys obesus. The sequence goes on from NW_026596962.1 coordinate 746,893, forward strand.
TATGATATATATTCACTTATAAGTGGATATTAGATATATAATATAGGATAATCATACTAAAATCTGTATACCTAAGGAAGCTAATCAAGAAGGAGGACCCTGGTAAGATGCTCAATCTTCATTCGGAAAGGCAAATTTCCTACTTTCAAAGGTTTACAGAAATGTGAAGGATAAAGCATACTGTGGCAAAAATAATCCCAATAGCTCCATGAAAACACCTATTTTAGGACTGCTTTCTTGAACATGAACTCAGAGAGAAAAAAGAAAAACACATTGTGCAATCAACATCATGTCATTAAAAAAAATAAGCCAAAACCCTTGAAATCTGTGAAATAGTACAGCTGCTATTTATGTCAGTGACGTATAGCATACCTGTCTCCTGCAGCATGTACAATTACACTGTACAAACCCTTAGCCACAAGTCCTGACAAGCAAGGGACTCCATGCAGTACACATGAAGCGCTCCCAGCCATTGTATATTTGATATCTGGTCAGCAGCAATGCTCACTCCTTCCACTGGAGCAGCTTTGGGGAGGAAGTGTGGGTAGCTAGTATGCTAGCCATCTGTCTAGAACTGCTCCCAATGTGTTCATCTCCGTAAGTCGGTCTCAGTGAGGTTTGCACAGGGTCCCCTGTGCCAATATGATTATGTTAATCCCACAGATTTGGGGAGAAAGACCACCAACCCAAATCATGCCCAAATTAATTAAAGTAAGATTTTTTTTTCATATACATGAGGTGTCTCTCCCTAAAGGCAGCGTTCAAGAGATTAACATTGGAAATGAGTAAGACCAAGGCTTTTATAGTTTAAGAGTAAGGAGGTTTCCAGATGGGCGATTTAGCAGGCAAATAGGTGGGGATGCTGAAGCACAGCAAGGTGGTCATATTAACAAGGTGGTCATAACAACAGGTGGTCATAATAGGGTGATCATAATAACCTTTTGAAGCAAGGACATATCTGTTTCCTGGAAGAGACAATATAGAACATTTGTAGTTAAAGTTAATGGTGGGGCACAGCCCAATCCTTGGGAAACAAAGATTTAATCATAAACAGGAATGAACCTAGTTTGTCTTTACTATAGCTTTCAAGCCCAAGATGGAGGCAGGCTGGTTTATCTATTGCACCCAGAGTTATTTTGAGCCCTAGTCACACTTGTATCATACCCAAAGGTCCCTTGAAAGTTAGGAGGTTGTTCTTCCCATCTCTCTTGCCTCGACTCTCCACCCATGGCGCTCAGTGGGTCTTCCCCCTGCTCTCTCCTTCACTGAGGCAGAGGCGTTTGCCTCTGGGCTAATGGTGTCAGATAATGTCATGGCTTCTCAGTGCACCAACATTGCTGCCTTTTGACCTTCCCTTGGCCTTGCCAGTTTGAATGGAGGCACTTGTAGCCAGAAAATCATGTCTTGGCCTCAGCAGTATGCTAAATGTGGGAAGGAGATAGTGTCCTTCAGCAGGTCACCATTCTACCCAGGAGGCTAGACTTGAGCACTGGAGACAGATGGGAACAATCTACCCCTTGTAGGTCCTTACCCCAACCCCAGCCTGACCAGCCCTACAGCTCCCAGGTTTCCTGTCACCCCAGGACAGGAAGAGAGCTTGGATCACTTCAACTATATAAGAAACAGGGGCTCAACTGAGTGGAGCTTTACCCAAGGTCAGCCACCTGAATCAAGAAGGGGTCTCACTTGTCCTGTTTGCCCTTCAGAAAGTTCAAACCCCTTGCAAAATACATGTGGGCAATTACTGAGGAGCCAGGTACCTGAGTCACTGATGCCGCCTACAGATGGCCAGCGACTCCCCTCCTGCTGGCTCCTCCACAGTGAATTCAGATATATGTTCGGGAGCACATAATTAGAAAGAGAAACCACAGTTAAGGCTAGGTTGCCTCCTACCACATCAGGATGACTGACTGTCCCTGAGGGTTTGTTTCAGGCTCCACTTGGCATAGGAGACAATTAAGTGCAGGCACTCCCCAAGACTTCCCAAAGTCACGCATGCTGAAAAGCTAACCAGTGTAGAATGTCACCGACCCCATGGCATCTGGATGTCACCCTCATTCTCTACACAGAACATTAGATATCCAAGTGTAGCCTGCACGTCTACCAGGCTTCCTGCGGAGTCTGTGATTTCACCATTTTTTTCTGTTTCTCCAATAATTATATTCACTGTAAAACCGAACCCAAAAATAAGGCTGACTGCAGACACAGTTGGCTCTTGCCAGAAGTACACTGGCAGCAGCTGTTGGTTCAAGTTCCTAGTCCCAGGAAGGAGCCTGCTGCAGCCTAAGCAGGGCCTAAAGGCAGTCATGGGACTTAACAAGGCTAGCTGTCAACCTGTAAGCTTCCTTGTTACCACACTCTAGGCAAGGTCACAGTCCTCGAGGCCCTCATGCACCTGTGCTTACTTTGTCTCTCTTGTCTTCTACCACTGCATATGTAATACATGGAAGGCTAGCCAAATCTAATCCCTTTTATTTGTTATTGTTGATGTTGTTCCAAAGACAGTCTTCTACAGTGTAGCCCTGGCTATCCTGGAACCTCCTGTGTAGCCTAGGCTGGCCTCAGGTTCTCAGAAGTCTGCCTCAGCCTCCCCAGCACACCACCACTCTCCTAGCTATAACTAAGTTTATTTAAAAGTCTTGTCTGTGGGTTTGTTATTTCAGTGGCGTTTGTGCCTGGCAGCCTTGGAGTTTTGAAATATCGATGGAAATTATCACCCTGGGTATCAGCTGGAATCTTGATACAAAGTATGATGAAGCATTGGCTTGGAGGGACAACAGCTAAGTTTGCAGGGCCTGTGCCAAAGCAGTTCTCTTTTATCAGGAATGCATAGGTGGCCACACAATACCAATGTGTGACAAATCTTGGGGGCTTGCTTTTGGGAAAAGAAAGCATCACAGCCGGACTTTTAAAAGTTGCATAGAATTAGTGGTCAAAATTCAGAATGGCAGGATATATTCCTAGACTCAAGGTTGACTATGCACAAACACCGTCATGCTTGGGTGAGATCCCAGAAAATGCACTCTTTCCATCTCCATCCATTTTAAGTCCCCAAGCCCTCAGACCCACAATCCCCAATGAGAGGGTTGTTTCAGAAAAATTTTATCAGTTTAAATCAAGAATACTGATAGACCAGCCATAAATGCTGAAATCACCTGCCTGAGCAGCCTTGCATTTTAAAGGCCACACACACCAAATATGAAAGTCTCCTGATTGTTACTTGGTAATTATTGTCAGGACCTGGTCTTTCATTTGCCAGACAGAGTATGGTAGCTATCTCCACTGCAGTAGCCTCCAGTGAGCCCTTTAGGAGCCCACTCAGACCTGGCTGGGGCTGCTAACATCTGTCTACACCCTTTCCAGAAGCAGGAGTGGCTTTCTTTTGCACAGTGTGTTCTACCACCCCTGTGGGTGCTGTGTCTAGAGGTCACTGCCGCCCCATGGGCAGAATTGCAGAATAAGTTCTTGGTGCTGTTTTCAGTTGTTGAGTTGAGCAATGCTTTGTTCAATAAGCTAGAGTGAGTATCCTGAGAGGCCCACAGAGCTTGGTTATGTAGGTGGAGGAGCGGACACAGAGGACAGCCGTTTTTTAGTTACCATCCTGTAAGACACTGTGAGGGAGCCAGTCAGCCCACATCAGGATGCTTGTGCTGTGTTGTTTAAGGATGGAAGGACTGGGGTGCTGCACTGTTAAACCCAGCGAAAGCTGCAGAGTTTGGGAATTGGCCCTGTACTGACTGGTTTCATGTGTCAACTTAACACAAGCTAGAGTCATTAGAGACAAAGGTGCCTCCATCAAGGAAATGCCTCCTTGAGATCCAGCTGTAAAGGCATTTTCTTAATTAGTGATCAATGGGGGAGGGACCAGTTCATGAGTTCATGGTGGGTGCTGCCATCCCTGGGCTGGTGGTCCTGGGTTCTGTAAGAAAGCAGGCGGAGCAAGCCATGGGGAGCAGTCCAGTAAGCAGCACCCCTTCATGGCTTCTGCATCAGCTTCTGCCTCCTGGTTCCTGCCCTGCTTGAGTTCCTGTCCTGACTTCTAGTGATGGTCTAGGAGCTGGAAATGTAGGCTGAATAAACCATTTCCTCCCAAACTTGCTTCTTGGTCATGTTTTATCTAACTCTCCTCTTTTCCTCTTTCCTTTCTTCTTCTTTTCCCCATCCTTTCTTCTTCCTCTTCCGCATTTTTCCTTCCTCTCTCTTTCCTCTTTCTCCTCCTTTTTTTGTTTTTGCTTTTGGGGGTTCAGGGTTTTCTCTTTTGTTTTGTACTTCTGAGAAAGGAATTCATATGGCCTGTTAACTCCGTCTGGCTTTGAAACAGCTATATAGCTGATGGTCTTGAACTGCTGGTGCTCCTACCTCCACATCCCAAGTTCGAGATTACAAGTACACGAACCCACAGCTTAGTCTTCTTTTGTTACCAAAGTGACCCAGGTGTGGACAGATGGAATGTCATTTCCATAAAAAAGAGTGAGTTTTAGAGAGCAAAATGTGACTTTTACTCAGCTGTGCTGTATAATGCTCCATCGATACTTTGAAAATCAAAGTTACTTTGGCTCCTTGTGTCAGCTTTCTGGGTTTGAGAGGGAAGTGAGTACTTGAGTGCTCATATCTTTAAATGACCCTTAACTGATTTTTCTGGAAGGATCAGGTCACAGACCAGACAAGTGTCACTCTGGTGAGGGATTGATTGCCCATGGCTAGAAATTGCATTGTTGGCATGAGTTTGGCCCAATTCTTTTCAATTCTGTGCAGCTTTTAAAATAAAATTGAGTGTATGTGTGCCACTAAGGCTGGGGCCAGAAAATGAGTGAGGAGGACATGCTTGTCTTTATCCAGCTTTATCTTCCCTGTGGTTCTGCACATTCTTTGGATACTTGTACAAGAAGCCGGCTTGCTCTGGCCTTGGCTGTGCAGGATGGTCAGACTCTCCAGCAGGAGGCATGGACATCTGTCATCTTTATTTTAAAAATTATGCAGAACATTTTCTGACATCTCAGCTCATCTTCTCACCCACCCTCCTCACACACTCCACATGACACACAAGTAAGTGTTGGAGCTCCTGGTATGTGCATTTGTGTCGGAATGGTCAGTACGTCTTCTTGAACAGGCAGACATCAGAAGTTCTTGTTCACTGAGCAGAGTTGGACAGTTGGTGCTGCTCTGTTCTAAATCTTTCCATGAGATCCCAAGAACAGTATTGGTTGACAACTGTGTATGTGTCTCAGGGATTTTGCTCTGGTCAAAGACCTCCAGAAGAGTTAACTTTCCAGCTGATACCTTCTCTTCTCTTTCAGCTCTTGAACATCCCATCAATTCACTATGGGAAACCACTCTGGAAAGCGAGAGTTAACTGCCGAGAAGGCCAGCAAGGTAAGGTTTGGCTGAGGCCAACCCTCCCACCCCGAGGCTTTAGCTCAGACAAAGACAAAGCAGAGTTTTAACAAAAACAGTTCCTGAATGTCTGGATGGAAGTAGACCCTTGCTGTTGTTATTAGATATCATCTTCATTTATTCAGCTTTGCCTGTCAGTGGCCTGGGAAGAAAATGTAGGAGGAGAGGGATGGATCGGTACAGAAGGTTGGAGGGAAAAAGAGGGGGATGGGAAAGAGAAAAAGGCTCCACCTGAGGTCCACTGGACTCATCCTAGGCTCAGATAGTCTCAAGACAACAGAGCCATCGGGGTCTCTTTGCTCTCTTGGAAAAAAAAATTGCCTTTGTCATTCAACATTCCTTATTTGTCAGTAGTATTCCCAAATTTCACTATCTACTTTACTTGTATGTTGAAGTCATGAATATTTGGACCTGCTCGTTATCAGTAACAAGCCCTCATTCCCTATGAGAGTTTACAGCACCTGCCTGTGCTGTAAAGGAAGGTCCTGACTTTGGGTTGAGAAGCTGGACCTGAGTCTCGGCTATGGTGAAAGGGTGGGCAGTAGTAGGGCTGTTTCCAAACTCAGACATCCGCCTTCTGAGTTCAGCTGTTCGAAATGCGGGTAGGTCCAAGGTCTTTTCCCCTTGGAATCAGCAACCAGTTCCTGCCCAGGGTCTTGCTCGGTCCTGCTGTCCTCTCTGGGCCTCCCTCCCCACAGTGCACAGGCAGATGCCCAGCTGGGAGGGTAAGGCTCCCTCCTCTGCTGCATATTCCGCACTTATATGAGCCAGGTTTTCCCCAGAATCTGGACTGCCCCCTTCAGAACCTCACACTGTAGGTGACACACTAGTTGCAGCCCAGCCACAGGCTGGTGGGCAGTTAGTTTTCAGTTCTTTTCCTTCACCACGCCTTGTTCAGTTTGTCACAGAACGTTTGGAAAGCACAGATAAGCAAGGCAGGAAAAGAAATTAGAAACCATCCCCTCTTTCCAGATGAGAGTTGTACACACCAACTTTCTCTCCCTGGTGGGGTTCCCCTCCACGGTCCTTCCTGCTGGGTTCTGACCAGTGGTGTTACTGCTGCTTTCTGAGTGTCTCCCTTCAACATGTACACACGGATGCTCCGTGACCACAAAGTCTAATTGTGCTCCAAATGGTTGACTGTCCTCATCACTGAAGTCATTTCTGATTATGAAGAAATATACTCTTAGTCACTTTTTTATTGTTGTGATGAAACATCATGACCAAGGCAACTCGTAGAAGGAAGGGTTTATTTGGCCTATGGTTCCAGAGTGAGTAGAGTCCACCAGGGTGGAGAAGTTTGGCTGCAAGCCGCAGGCATGTAGGCAGGAGCTGCATGCTGAGAGCTCACACCTTGAACCACAAACATGAAGCAGAGAATGAGCTGGAAATGGTGTGGAGCCTTTAAACTCTCAGAGCCCTTCTCCAGGGACATACCTTCTCCATCAAGGCCTCACCTCCTAACCCTATCCAAACAGCATTGCCAGCGGGGGACCAAGTATGCAGATGCCTGTACCTTAGTAGGACATTCTCAGCCAAACTGCCACATACGCCAACATGCCACAGCTTTCTGCACCCCTACTCCCACCCCTCCGCCACCTAATTCATAGAGGAAGAAAAACTGCTCAAATTCTTTTCCATCCATCTTGTGTCCAACGAAAAACAATGTGTCCTACAGCTGTGGACAAAGGACAACGGTGTGGCCCACACATAGAGGCACTTTTCACAGGTCTGCTGCCCCTTTCCTGCGGCCCAAATAGCATTTCTTTAATAACAACAGTCAGGCTGACTCCAGGTGAGATTCAATCTCCACGTCAGCCAAGAGGGTAAATCACACACAACTTTCTGAGATTGTCCCCCCCAAGGGAGTGAGACTTTCCATGCTAGGACTTCCCCTGAAACAGATTACCTAGCTTCTCCACTGCTATTTTATGGATATGTAAATGACTAACGGTGTGGAGGTGACTCATTACGGTGACACGGTTACATTATGCCATCGATGGTCCTGTGGTTGTGCCTGGAATGTTGGACCCTGGCAGGTTTACTCGCTGTGAGGAACCAGCTGCGGCCAAGTCTGCTTGATTAAAATCTACTCTCACCAAAATTGAAAGTGGAAAGACAAGTGCTCGCACAGTGCCAGGCTCTCACAGCCTGAGGCATCCCACCTCTCACAGCCACTGATCTGAAACCCCCGCTTCAAAAGCCTGTCTCTGCCTCCTTCCTGTGTCTGGCACAGTAAAGCAAACACAGTGTGCTTTGAATTTGCTCCTTCCTGAGACAGAGCGAAGCCTTTTTTTTAGGCCACTGTTCTGATGATTTGAAAGCCACAGAGCTTTAAAACTACGTTTCCATGAGTATTTTCATATGTAAGAGCTCTTTCCCAATTAAACTTGGGCTTTTTGTTGCTCTTGAGACTCCAAGAGAAAGCTCCTCTGCTTCAGTGTCCTGAGCTGTTCTCTGGAGCTAGGGTAGGCCCTGCAGGTAGAATTCCCCCATTCATCATCCACCCACCAATCTGGAGCCACAACCAGGGACTGGCCCAAGGAACTCCAGGCCCCTCTGTCCCCTGAGGAATTCCCCTCCCACACTGAGGTACTGGGGTGACTCCATGCATCTCTCCTGCCCTCCTTACAACTTTAGCCACTCAGCCAGATGTTGACAGTCTTGTCATTTTGTCTCTGACAGGCCACAAAACAGAAGAGACGCCCTCAGGGCCGTGTCTCTCAGGCTTGAGCACCCCGCCCACTGCAGCAGAGCTTCAGGTGCCTGCAGATAAAGCCTGGTTAGCACTTCTCTGTTACATGGAGCTCCTTCTCTCAGACACTCCAAGCTCTGGTGGTCCTGGGAAAGTGAAGGTTCCTGGTGTCTTCTCTCTGTGCACCAGGCAAGGTGTTCTCGGAGGGAAACACAGCCTAGGAATGTCATGGCCGGCATCCTCTCCTGCCGAGGAAGACATGTAGGCAGTGGGGGCAAAGTCAAGTGTGCCATGCTGTGGTATTGGCAAGGCCCTAGCTGAGACGCTGCTTGGGAACCTAGGTCCTGCCACCCAGCTGAAGGGATGCTGTAGTCCCCTAGGGGAACCAAGGCCACTGGTTAGCAGGGATGGGAAGTGGGCTCCTGAGTCAGGATGCAGTCTCCTGGACAGGGTGTCAGTTCCTCCAAGCGTCATGCCTACTGTCAGAAATGGGAAAGTCCCCATTTCTGATGCTTCTTCCCAGTCATAAACCTCTGTCCTTTGCTAACTTGACATACACACACAAATGTATGTATGTATGTATGTATGTATGTTTTTTGTTTTTGTTTTTGTAAACCAATCTGCCCTGAGTAGTTTAGGGAATGCGCTCAAGAAACAATATGGGGAGCCACAATCACGAAAACGTTTGAGGGTGGGGAAGAAACTAGACCCACGGGCTAAAAAGCAGCCTTCTGCCTGGGATGTCCTGTGCTCTGCAGTCCTGGGTGTTAAGGCTGTCCCCATCAGCTGCCCACTAGGGGAGGGCATTGCCATTGTTACAGTCCATGGAGTTTCAGGCCACTGACTCCTTGGGAGGCCCTGTGTGCTCAGAATGGTGGACATTGATTCCCTACCCCCTCCCCTTCTCCTGTTAAGTTTGCTCTTTAAAAAATTCTGGTGACAGCCATGCCTCCAGTTAATGACCCAGCAAGTGTCCAAGACCCACCAGGGGGCTTCTGACACGGTGCTGGTCCTAATGTAGGCTCCTCTTGAGAACCAGACTCTGTGGCCTGGCTTGGAGGTGTCTATGGTAAAACTTAATATAGAGAGAAGGTTAACCTCTCTCTATTTTCATTCATACAGGTCACAGGGTGGATGTCTGGGGGTCCAGCAAATATGGGGTGGGTGGCCTGCCTTCTCCATGCGTCCTCCTGTGGTTCCTCATATGCAGCTATCTCATGTTGGAGCAGGGCCCATCCCACGCTAAGAGCTTAAGCTTAACGGGGCTTCCTCCTCAAAGGGCTCATCTTTTAAACAGTTACTTTCTGAGAAGCTGGGAGTTAATATTTCAGTGAATGGATTTGGGGATAGACAATTCAGTTCTCAACATATGTACTATTTGATAAGTCCTGGTGAGGACTTATTGTTGTGGTCGAGAGGTTAGGGAAGAGAGCTTTCTAGGCCCAGCGTGGCCTCAGCCCCTGAGCCTTCCTCCTGGGAAGCTAGCGATACTTGTCATCCTGCCCCTCTCCAGAACGACCCTATCACAGTGCAGGCTCTACCATACAAGACACCCCAAGAACTGGCCTAACCCACAGGCCAGCCTCCTAAGGTTTACCTTCTTGGTATCCTCTGGCTAGACATGGAACTTGTAATTCCTAAGTGGCTACATTTCTTCAAAGTCCAGATAGCCGCTGGGGATGGATTCATCCATTCTTCCATTCTTTTGTACATCCGCAGTTTTCTTCTTAAACGCCCGGTAGGCTCTCAACATTGCTGGATTCCAGATGAAAACCCAGCTAGTGTCACTGGCTGCTTAGATGACACTGGGCTACAGCCACCACAGGACAGTCAAGGAGTTATACTCTGAGCAGAACAATGACACAGTGGCACGCCTGATCCGTAACTAGGTCCAGTGCAATTCACCTCATTCAGAGGCATAACAGGAATGCAGACAGGTACTGGTGCTGCTTGGGCGCTACCGTAAGGTGGCAGACCAGAGAATCACCGAGGAGGAAGGCACCTCAGCTGAGGTAGAATCACCGAGGGGGAAGGCACCTCAGCTGAGGCATTGCCTTGGTCAGACAGGCCTGCAGTCATGTCTGTGAGAGACTGTCTTGACTAATGATTGATGTGGGAGGCCCCGCCCACTACAAGCCGCACCATCTCTAGGCAAGTGATCAGTGCTGTATAAAGAAGCCAGTTGTGCACAAACCAGTGAAGCAAGAAATCCAGTAAGTTGCGTTCTTCCATGGTATCTGCTTCAGTTTCTCCTTGAGTATGTTCTCTGGATTCCATCAGTGATGGATTGTTACCTGGAAGCCAATTCAAATAACCCATTTTCTCCCCCAACTTGCACCATGGTCAGCATGTTTTATCATGTCAACAGAAAGCTAACTAGACTCGCACCGCTGTCTGAATGGGACATCAGAGCAAGCCTGATGGAGCCACAGACCTTAAAGGTGTGGCACCTTTGCAGATATGAGGATGGGGCTAAGATCAGCATTTCCTGGGGACGGGGTCAGGTGCATTAAAATACTGTCCAAAGAAAGAAGAGACTTTGGTACTCTCTGTAGCACCCTTTCCCGCAAGCCTCCTCAGTGTGCTGGAGGCCATGGCATCTGTGACTCTACTAACAGCTCTGCTATGCCAGCTTCCTAGACAGGGAAACCATCTGACCTTAAAGATCCTAGCTCTATTTGGTCGTCATGACACTCGTCATAGGGGCTGCTGGGAACCTGGGTCCGTTTTAAGGATTGCTGTTATTGAAGTAGCTAGCTTCTTCACTCCCACTAAAATCTCCATTCTCTTCATAGTGCCAAGTAGAAGGAACCCCTGTCCCTCAGCACACAGGGGCGAGGGTGACTTTGCTGCTGAGAAGACAGCCTGAGTGACTTCCCAAAGGTCAGCTGCTTCTCTGAGGGGCATGTAGACATGGGTGCCATTGTTCCTTTTAGCATTTCCCGGACCAGCATCCCTGTGACCTGCAGATGCCACACTAGCGATGGTCCATAGGCGAAAGGAGTTGTAAGAAGGAGATTGTGAGCCAGGAAAGACAGCAGAAGTCCACTAGGGCACCTCTTCTTCAAGGGAGGAGCCTGATGCTGGCCACACTGACCAGAGCCCTCAGGGAGCCATCCCCACCCTTATCAGAGCCCAGAGTGTTTCTGCCTGCTCAACAGAGTTCACCAGCTTTGCTCCATTGGTGAGAAATCACTGGAAAGTTCTGGAGTAGTTCTGGCCTTTAGAGTCCTCTGGGTTCTCCCCCTCCTTCTCTGTGGCCTCCTTTCCCACCCACAAAAAAAGACTGGGGTTCACACTTCCCCACTCATGGAAAAGACTGGGGTTCACACGGTTCTGGGACTTTGGTTGGACATTAAAATTATCTCATGTTGGCTTTGGGCAAAGAGGTTTTTGCTCCCTGCCCTGGGTAACCCCACCTTTGGCAAATAACTTGCATATTTAACCATCGTTCCAACCCCATTCTCTCGCACTGAGACTGATACTAAAGTGACATTCTGGAAGAAGAGACACTTGGTTTGCAAATATAGGCAGAGTTGTTGAAGCAACACAAAGCTTTCCCCTGAGCTGAAAACAGTGTCTTTCACTCTGACAGGAAAAATCTGTTTCTGTGGGAACACTGGCACCCCAGCTGTGAGGGGTGTGCTGGCTGCTCCTCCAGGCCACTCTGCATGTAGCTTCATGCTGCACCGAGCAGCTATGTGATGCCAGATCCATAGCTTGTCAGTACGCTCTGCTCCTTCCCTCAAACCTGCCTTAGGAAAGAGAAGTGGATAGATTCAAACCAGCTTGCCTCAGGCTGCTCTGCCAAGTCTTCTCTTCTCCCCACAGAGGCTGGGTTCAGGCAGAGCAGCCATGCTGTGGGTTCTGCTCATGACCGCATCAGCAGCACCAGGACATGCTGGTGTCTAGGCATGGCTTGCCGAATAGCCAGACACCAGCCAAGCTGCCCAGAATATTCCAGGAGGCACTGTGCTGTGCCACACACAGGCAGGTGGCTATGAGTGACACCCAAAGCCACAGTGTGAGGAGAGCAGGGTCATCCTCAGTGCCCAGAAGATATTGGAAAAGGAGACAGAAGCCTGACTCTCCAGAGCTTCTAGCCTTTGGTGTTCTTTCCTGCTTTAGCCCTCACTCTTCCATACCATAGCACAGAACAGGAGCAGGAAGTGCCAAGGCTGCCCCCACACAAGTTAAAGACACCCACAGCATGGTGAGAAGGCTGTGCATGGTAGGCAGCAGATTCACTGGGGAATTTCACCTTTCTGATTTGACGGCAGCGTGTGGGTGGGGGTTGACCCACTGCGTGGGCAGGGCTAGATCCATCTTATGGGCAAGTCACATAAACACCAGGTTTTGGGAACTCAGGCATTTCTCCAGTTACTGCAGGATGTATGACTGAGAGCTTAAGGGACTGGAAGGCGGGGGCTAGGGTGACACACGCGGAGGGGCTGGGGCAGTGTTCAGAAGGTTCTTGGTGGAAAAGTTCCCAGGTGTGTTGAGCCACAAGTGATTTTCCTCCGTGAATTCAGAGCAAAAACTTTTCCCCACAGCTTCATACTCAAAGAATGACCACAGGGTAGACTCCAGAGTCTGTGCAGGTGTGCTGCTTATCTGAAAACCGGGGAGCACAGATGCCTTTGTAAACCAAAGGCAATGTAATTATTAACAGCATGCTGTGTAATTAGTGAGCATGTCCGGGGCTGATGGCTATGAAGCTGCCTGAGCGCAATGAAAAGCCCAACCACCTGGTCTGGAGACAGCCCAGGGCTTTGCTCCTCTCAGGTTCTGGACCCGATGGCAGCCATTGTCTCCAGCTAGCCATTAGGGTGTCTGAGCCTTTTTCTAACTGAGTTCACCGTGTGCTCAGCAGAGCCAGGTCTGTGAGTCTTAAAGTGACACAGAAGTCTAGAAGAGCTCTGAACGGCAGGTTGAGCCGGGACCTTGGGGGGGTTGAAGTCTGAGAACACCCAGGGCACTCAGAGCCTGGAGGAGATAACATTCGTTCTCACCCACATTGTAGGACTTTGGCTGGCCGGTGGTTTTCATTTAGTTGACCAGTTGGTTGGTTTTGTTTGATTGGCTGTTTAGTTGGTTGGTTGGTTGGTTATCTGGTCGATTAGCTGGCTGGTTTTGGTCGGTTGATTTTGGTTAGGTGACTGGTTTTGTTGGTTGGTTGGTTAGTTACTTGGTTCACTGGCTGACTAGTTTTGGTTGGTTGGTTGGTTGGTTGGTTGGCTTATTGATTAGATGTTTGGTTTTGGTTGGTTCACAATAGTTTTATTAGCTTATTGATTTCATAGTTTGTTTCTGTTAGAAACTGTGACACCGTTCGTAAGTATCTGTCACCAAAGTCTCAGGGTACAACAGTTATTAAGTAGAAATGGTCTGTTTAGCACTGGCTGTTAGGTGATCGCTGTAGACAGGACAGCAGCGTAGAGTAGGAACAGTAGGTTGTGCTGCAGTTGCCTCCGTGCCCTCCCAGATTTGGGCCCAGAGTAGCCTCAGAGGAAAATGGCTGACATTCACTAATCCAGAGCCTAAAGCTCTGAGGTCCCCCATGTTCACTGGCAAGAGCTCTGATAGGAGGCCAGGGACAGATACCATCAACTGTCATCCGAGCTGGGATACCTGAGCCAGAGCAGGATGTCTGGAGCCTGATGAAGAAGGGGAGTTAATGGAGAGAGTCTGTGACATCATATATGATACTGCTTCCCATTCAACCTGGTGTTCATGCTTGACTGACAGCAGGAAGGCAGGCAAGGCAGCACAGACGTTCCCTGAGAGTCCTTCCCTGGAGTACCACCTTGCTGGCTCAGGTGGGGCGTGGCCTTCTGACCACGGGCACGTATGCATTGTCCCCTTCAGACGACACGCGTGAGAAGCATGTGGTTGAACACAGGCTGTTTCCATGCCAATCGTGCTGCTCACCTTTCCCCTTGCCTGTAAGCCTCACTGCACCACCTCTATTATCCCATGCCGGAAAAGTCCAGAAATGCCACTGCTGACTGTACCTTTGAGGCCTCTGAAAGTTCAGGACATGTGCTTTCTGTCCTCGGGACCTGCTTTCTAAAGCTTTCCATTTGGACTTTTTAAAGATGGTTTTTATTATTGTAAGTGTGTGCATGCACACATGTGTGGGTTCTTATGAGCGCAGGAGTGCAGGTGCCACAGAGGCCAGAAGACTTGGATCCCCAGGACTGGAGTTCCAGGCAGTGATGGGCCACCTGATGTGGGCACCGGGAACTGAACTCTGATCCTTGCAAGAGCAGTGTGCACCCGCCCTCAACTCCTGAGCCATTCTCCTTCCAGTTTCAGAAGCAAGAGCTTTAACGACAGAATACACGTGTGGAAATGTGTCTCTTGCTTGTAAATATGTAGACGTGGCAGAGGGGATGAAAAGTCACATGCACTATGTACATAGGTAATGAGATGAATTTTGTTTGTGGAGATGTGTCTGCTCCTGTGTGTATTATCTGTACTCTATGCATGTGTATTTGTGATGTGTGATATGTATATATATGTATGCTACAGGCGTACGTATGTGCATGCGTGTGCTATGTTGCTGAATGTATGTGTGCTCCGTGTGCATGTGTGTGTTCTGTGCATGTGTGTGCGTGCACTATGTGTGTGTGCGCTCTGTGCGTGATTGCGTGTGCGCTCTCTTGTATATGCTGTGTGTATGCTCTGTGTGCATGTGTGTGCTGTGTGTGTGCGCTCTGTGTGTAATTGTGTGTGTGTGCTCTTTCTTGTGTGTGCTGTGTGTATATGCATATGTGTGTGTGCACACTGGGGCATGATTATATGTGGACGTGGCCTAGCAGGACTCTGCCCCACAGATGGCAGCCCTGACCTCTAACATCTACTACACGAATGGCTTCTCAGTCTCACTTGGCTATTCTGCATCTGGAGAGTTCGAACACACCTCCCCGTCGCAAACTGACGCCTGCATTAATCTAAGAATCATGCTTTTAAAATGTAGTCATCGGGTAGTTGTGGAGAAAGGTCAGCTTTGAGCTTCTGCCTCTGGGACTTGGAACAGTCATTGAATGTCTCCTAATTACCCTTTCTAAGCCCTAAGCCACCACACACACCTTAGTAAATAAACAAGGTGGCTGCAACCGTGCAAGCAGCCTGTGGCGATGTAGCGTCCTTGCCATGTGGGCTATTCACCCCCCTCTACAGTTCCTAACTGCACTAAGGCACATGACAGAAGAACCTTACAGGTGAATGGAGCGTGCAGGGTCGGGGAGGGCTTGAGAGGACTTTTCCCCTCTGGCAATCCCCATGAGGAGGGAAGGGTGCTGTGGGCCCACTGGCTACCCTGAGTAGTGGCACACCAGTGTGTGGAATACAGTGACCTCACCCGGGTTCATCCAGGGTGGGAAGAGGTGGAAGAGAACAGAAGAAGGGGGTAAGGACACAGTAAGGCTGCCAGGAGCACCCAGCCTCCCCCAGGTTGAGAAGCCCCTCCCCCACGCTCAGTGGTATAGAAAGGGGCGGAGTTCCTCCTCCTGTTTCTCCTCTCCCAGGAGATGGCTCAGTGTTATGGTTGTATTGCACTCTTAGCCCAAGAGATAAGTGCCTTTCCCACTTGCAGCCATGACTCCATTTGTGTCGGTTAACTAACGAAAGGCCTTAGTGATTGGGGTGGCAGTTACACTTAAGCTTCTTTAAGTAACATAAACTGAAACAGCTGGAGGTTGGTTTTGACGTTTTTAAAGTAGATTATTCGGTACAGTTCCAAAGGAACTACGACAGAGTTTGGAGAGTGCCGGGAGAGGGAGTTGCCCTTGCCAAGCCCTTCTTTCTGCGTGTGAGTTTTATCTGATTGGCCACTGGAAGGAGATAGCTCACCACTCTGAGAAGGGACAGCCCAGCCCCAGCCTCGGCCTTCCTAGTGGACACCTCCTGGTTTACAGCCTTTTGTGTTTTGCTTCTGAGCATGCAGTAGTACCTAAAGTTAAGCCAGATGGAGGAGACTGACCCACGGTGATGCTTTTAAAGTCACGAATCTCTCAGTGCTTAAAAGTCACACTTCACGACTAGCTCAGAAAAGCCCATGCGCACACTTCCTGTGTCGTCACGTGGCCTGTGTGGACAAGCAGAAAGCACCAGAAGATCTTTCATAATGCCTTTACAACTTGGATCTTCTGGTAACCACCCTGCGGTTTGATTTTTATCACCTTGTGTGAACCCGGAGGCACCTGGGGTACAGACAGCCTCCCGGAGCACATTTTTGCAAAGAACGCCATGCTCAGGTGGCTGCTGAGTGAGGAGCTGGCCTCAGCTGATCTTGGGGGTCAGCAGCTCCTTGCTGAGTATGGGAAATTCATGACCCACAGTCTAGTCCTTTCAAAAGCTCAAGTGATTCGCTCTGCCAGCCTGGTGTGTCTCCCCAGCCCTCCTACCAAGCTAAGGTAGGCTTGCTGCTCTTCACAACCCTGAGGCCACAGGACCGCAGAGATGGCTTTGAAGGATGTGCTGCCGAGATAGGATGGGAAATCCATTTCACAATCTGGGTGTGGTTCTTTGAGGCAAAGGGGCAGAGTGCAGCTGCAGTGACAAGGTCCAGGGAGCTTCTCTCTGTCTCTCTGTCCTTAATCTTGTTGCACTGGTGCGTTCAAGTGTGTTTTTTCCTAAGTAGCTTTTATGGTCACCTTTCCAAAGATTTGGCAGTTCAGAAACAGTGAGGAGGCAATAACTGTGGATACCTAGCAATGATGCCCACACTGGCTGTACTGGGTTTGCCCACGTGAGCTTGCCTGCCTTGAGAGGGGGAGGGGCACTGGGAGATTCTGCATAACGAAGATCCGTGTATATTCAGGAACACATCTGCACTCTTGGTATATTACTCTTTTGTTTTAAGCAGAGATAAGTCTTATCTCAAAGACAGGATTTGACTTAAAGCCACTAAATAGGGGACCCACCCAGAAACATACAGAGCTAGCCTAGAGGAAGCAAGCCTGTATTATACAAAACTAAAGTGTTTGCCTTCAAAAGAGGTCAAAGGTTTCGGCCACTTTATTCTACTTCTATGTTGTGGCTGAATGAATGTCCTTCTGTAACTTACTTCATTAATTACCATTCTGGATTATATAGGGCATTCTCACACAAACATATAAGGTCCTTCACCCCAATCCCTGCCACAGCCTTCTGCCCTGTGGTATCTCACCACACCGCTTCCATTCTTCCCCTTCCCTCCCTAGACAGCCTTGCTTCTGTCTCGTGTCAACCGTATGGTTCTGCGTATTCTTCCTACAGTACAGGACCCACCGAAGGGAGAAAGGATGTGGTGCTTGTCTTTCTGAGGCTGGCTTAATTCGCTTAGTGATGAGTCAGTTCCTTTTAAGCTCAAGTTAGACATGAAAATCACTGAGCATCAAGCTGCAGCTGACAGCACCAGGCAGAGCAGACACCTCGCTCTCTCTTCTGCTCTCCTGAGGGGGCCATCTTTCCCACCCTTCTGCCAGCCGAGGTAGCAGTAGCGACCAGGAATAAACAGCAAGGTATCTGTGCTCCCGAAATAGAAGCCAGTTTGCCCAGTTGCGTAACAGACCTCAATAAGCAGTTTCAGTGACACACTGAGTAATGCTTCTCCTGCTGCGACTTTGCAAAGCCGGTGCTTAAGCCAAATCCCCAGCACATTTCTTTGCATTCATTATTTAAAGACTTCTGCACTCTTAACCACTCTTAACCGCACCCCAAAGAGATCTCCCGACTGTTGTGCTGCAAAACTAAGATGTTACGGGGTTAAGCTAAGGAGGTGTTTCCACAGAAAAGTGGCTTCGGAGCTGCATGAAGACAGACTGCTGTGCACAGTACACTAAATCTCTCACTGCGTGCAAACTGCAAACAGACGTCTTATGGGTGTGGGACATTTTCCTCTCATCCTTTTCTTTTTCAGTGCTAGGGGTGGAACCCTGGGCCTCTTATGCTAGACAAGTGCTCACTGCTGAGCTGTGCTCCAGCCCTATAGGTGTGTGTGCATGTGTGTGTGTGTAACACCTTTGTTGAGACGTAGTTCGTATACCTACAGACTAAAAATGTTCAGTGCGGTTTCAACACACTCACAGCTGTGTGTGCCATTTAGAACATGACTCTCCCAAACCACATCTGCCCCTCAGTTTTCACCCCACCCTCAGAAGCCGCTGCTTCTCCAATGGTTTCCCCATTACAGAAGGTCACATGGATGAATCATCTGGGTGGCCTTTCGTGTGTGACTTCTTTCCAAAACATTACATTTTCAAGGTTTGTCCATGCTGTCATATGTGTCTTACTGCATTTCTATCTCCCCCGTGTCTGTCTGTCTGTCTCTCTCCTTATTCCCCTCCCCTTTCCCCTTGCCTCTCCTCCTCCCTCTCCCCTTCCACTTCCTTTCCTCCCTCTTTTCTCTCTCCTGTCTAAAGTTCCATTGTTGAGATACCTTATGTTTTGATTACCTGCTCATATGTTGATGGGTATATGGGAATTTTTAAGATCCAGGAATCAAACTCATGATGTCTGAAACAACACTCTATCCAGTATTTTTGTTATTTTTCTTCCTTTTGTTGTTGCTGCTGTTATTCATCCTAACTCAGTGTTGAACCGGAATAAGACCAGAATCTGCTTTAGACACAGTAAAGTGTGCTGTGGTGTCATAGTTTATAATGCTGGCATTTTCTGGAGGTTGGAATACCGAGAGTTCAAGGTCACCCTCAGCTATGTGTGGTGTTTCGGGCCAGCCTGGAATACATGGGGCCCTGTCAAGAAAGAGCAAAGTGAGGGGAGGCTGAGCAATAAATCCAAGCTGTTTTGTAGAGCTTTTGACTAGCAAGCAAGGGACCTTTTCTTGCGGTGCCTCCTCAGTCCTTCATGATTTCAACCGGTCTATCGCCAGATTTAAAGTTTAAAGTGTGCGGGAGTCTTTCCATCACATGGGACCCCAGCAGGCGAGCATGTGCTGCACACACAGGCTGCGGGAGGTGCTGCATCTGTGCCGTATGGGGCTCAAGGGGCTGCTTCCTCATGGAATATAGAGCGGCTGAGGCCCAAAGGTGGCCCTGAGGAGGCTGGAGAGAGAACTTGGACTATGATTTGTGAAGGAGGAAGGCAGAGGACCAGAAGGAGACCACATGCCACTGAGCTTCAGTGTGTCCTGAAAGAGAGGGAGGCCTCGACCTCCTCGACTCTGATCCCAGGTGCTGACAGTCAACACTAAACTGTTCACCACAGTGGATACGAATGTGGCCTTAGACTGCCCTGCCCCACTGTGCCATCATTACCGACACCTCCCTTCCCTGGCTTTGCTGTAGGCCTACCCACAGCAACTCAGCAGTCACTTTGGACCCTCTCCGTTGCTCCCTCCACTGAAGCTGGCACTGGAATCCAGGAATGGAAGCTTTCCCCCAGGGCCAACAGTGAGTGTGTACCCTTCTCAGGCATTGGGTTCCAAATCTGTGGCTCTGCAGGTTTCAGTGATGGCCCTGGGCCTGTGACTCACCTTTTGACTCAGACTTGCCTTTCTGGGAAGGCCATGGCAGGGTGCCCTGGCACAGCCCAGGTTCCACAGCCCCGTGGCTGAACCCAGCTCTCAGCCACAGGCACGACCAGAGGCCAAGAGTTCTGAGGTGATTGTGTGCTTGAGGGCTATAGCTTGGGTTTAGCTCCAGCTGAGGCCCCAAGTCACCACTAGAAGAGGAACAGCAGGATCTGAGGGCTACAGCCCACCCCTGGTTTCAGCAGAGGCCCCAAATGACCCCCCAGACCATGAGGGATAACAGGATCTGCCAGGTAGAACCTACTGGGGAGAAAGAGAGAGGAAAGCTTGAGAAACCCCACACCTTCTTCACCCCCAGGCCAGCAGATGGGTCCTGGCTCAGGGATTCTTGTGAGAAGACCCTCCCCATCTCATTTATCCCAGAGGTAGAGAGGAGGGTGAGAATAGTAACCTCTGATGAATAGTCTTCATATACTTTCATGTTCATTTCTTCCCCCTGCCCCCCTGGAAAAAAATTTTAGACACATATGTTTGCTTGTCCATTGTTTCCAGACAGGATCTTTTGTAGCCCTGTACTCACTGTGTATACAGCCAAGGACAGCACTGAATTTCTGACCCTCCTGCCTTCATCTCCTCAATCTGAGGTTCTGTGCATGTGTCCTTGTGTGTGCTGGGGATCAAACTCAGACCCTGTGCATACCAGGCAAGCTTCCTACCAACTGAGTGACATCTCCAGCCCACTCACATTATCTGAAGTGGCATTGTCAGGACAGATACACAAGCCTCTAAGTGAACACCCCTGCCTCGAATGCTAGCTGCTGTTTTGGGTCTTAGGTACTTGACATAGATGCCACAGGGTCACCAAGGTCCTGGGCATCCGAAATGGCAGGTGAGGAGTTAACTTCTGTCCAGAACTTGTTCCTTGTTGACCCATTGGGTTTTAAGGGATCCAAAGCTCCCCCAAAAACTCATTCCTCCATGTGCTTTCTAAGTTAGATAGTCTGGGATGGCCATGTTCAGAGTTTAACACAATCGGTTCTGCAGTGCACCGCTCTGTGACATGTTTTAACATCATTGTCCTCCTGAGTGTTCTACAGTGTGAATCAGAACACGATAAATCTTCCTCTCCCGGGGCCTCTCCTGCCACCATCCAGAACTTTACACAGTACATAAAAACATGCTTTCCGACCATTCCCCCAAAACTTGTCACCATCAGGCCATTAATCCTCCAAAACTGGAAGGAAAAGAAAAACAAAAAAACAACCAACCCTGCTACTTGTGAGTGAGTGTAGCTAGAAACACTGCAGGTGAGTGCTGCACGAATGTACGCGCACAGGTGTGCCTGTGCGTGCACCCACACAGTATGCTGGTATCTATGCCAGCTAGGTGTCTTTGAATGGCAGGTGGCGCTCTGCGGTGGGTGTGTCACTCACGCGCCCCGGCACTGATTATGTAGAAGCATGTGACTAGATGACTGGTTCAGAGTCACACAGTTTCCTCCACTGTGAATGGCCTAAACCTGGCATGGCAGCTCCAGCCTGGCCTGTGAAGAAGGCCCGCCGTGTTCAGGAGGTCTGGGGAGGACAAAGTGGAGGTTGGGGACCAAGCTTCCCGGAGCCCCTTGGCCTCTCCTCCCAGGCCTCATGCAAGGCCCCCTCTGAGCCCATGGGAAGCTGCTACCTGACACTTGAAGGTCAGAGCTAACCACTGAAGGTCATTAACCACTGAAGTTTCTTTTCCCGGTTCTTCTCGTGGAGAAGATGAGACTGGTTCCTGATAAGTTAGAAGCATAAAAATCCCTTAGCATAGCACCAAGAGTCGCCGCTTTCCTTTCTCTGCCATCTCTGGCTGTGTGTGCCAACATTCTGCCAAGGCTGGCTGCGAGGATGGGTTAGCGTCCCCTGGCTTCAACTACAGTCATGTAGTTCAGAAACTTACAGGCCAGGCTTTGATCATGTCAAAGGGTTAAAGACCTTGTTTGCTGTTCTGAAAGGCCAGACGGAGTATCTCCCTGCCTTCCCTGGCTCCTGGAGGCCCTGCTGTCTTTCCTGTGTCCTGGCTTCTTTCTGTGTCCCTGCCATTTCTCCTGCATGGCCAAGCTTGCCTTCCCTGTGACAATCCCACTCACCAGATTCAGCCCACACTGATCCACTCTGATCCTCCTGCAACTTTACTGCTGTGGTAAAGGCCCCATTTCCACCCAAGGTCAGAGTCCCAGACACCAGAAGTTACAGCCTAGACATATTTTAAGGGACATAGAACCCATAGCCATTTAAAATCCAAGAGTGCCCAGGCAGGCAACCTGTCTGCAAAAACAAGAATAGCCTGGCTACTATATTGTATCATCCTTTCATGTGAGACCATCCACTTGGACCCAGAGCCTGAGCAAGTGGTTAGGCAGAGCAAGAGTCTAAGCTGAGCTGAGCCCCACCACTCCCTAGAAGAGAATGGCTTTTGTTGCAAAACAAACAAACAAACAAACAAACAAACAAAAAAATGTATCTGAATGTGTCTGTGTTTGTTGGTGTGTTATTTTTTTCTCAGGATGGTGAGATTCACAAAGGAGCCGCTGAAAAGAAGAGAAGCAGCGTGGGCAAGCTTTCTCAGACCAACTCAGAAGACAGCGATGTGTTTGGTAAGTGGGAGCGTAGAGGAGAGGCCCCGGTTTCCTGCTTGGACTGCGAGCACACCCATTCTACAGGGGAGCTGTATTTCAGGAGCCCGGGCCCATCCTAGTCTTTGCGGAGGTTTTGTTACAGTTCTTGCTTCTGATTTGGCTTGGTTTTGTCTTTATGTGCATGTGTAGTTTTGAATACAAACTTTCGTGTGACATAGTGCAGGCATGGAAGTCAGCGGACAAGCTGAGTGTCAGTCCTCATGTGAAACAAGGTATCTCGTCCACTGTTGCACACATCTGTGAGCTTCCAGAGGGTGTTCACCTCCCTCTCCTCTCGGACCTGGAATCACAGATGTGCCCTGTTGCTCTTGGTTTTACGTGGATTCTAGGCTCCAAATGCAGGTCCTCACATATATGCAGCAAATCGTTTTACCCACTGGGCCATCTCCTCAGCCTATACTTCGTTTTAAACACACCCGTACAGGGGTGAGGCGAGCAGGCCGCCTTCCCTGCCCTCCCGCAGACCCTCTCCCACGTCACCTGGGGTTCGGGTTCGTTTGTGTTCATGTTTGCTCTCTGTAGCCCTAAGGCTCCTCACAGTCTCCCTCTCTGCCAGTCTGTGGACGTCAGCAAGCCCCACAATGTTGAAACAACACTGGTGAGGAAGTGAGCTTGCCAAAGCCTGTGCCCTGCTGCGCTGGGCTGGCTGCACACAGTGAGTCAGCTCTTATCAGGGAAGGGTGGTCTCCACCATGCCACCTTCTTGTTGCCTCGTGAACACACACCGCCGCGCACAAGCGTTTTGTTTCCTCCTCAGAAGGGACAAACACCCTCTTCTGATTTTTGTGGGATGTGGTTATCTCTTCCATGACTTCCCTCTCGCTTGGGCTCCCACAGCTGGCCTGTCCCCAGGGGCACTGCTGTCTTCTCTCTTCCACTCAGACAGAAAAGAAAAGGGAAGTGTGGTAGAGAGCCAGCCTTCGTGGTTCACTGTCCCAAGAGCAAACAGCAGCCAGGCCAGGCCACTGCAGGGATGGTGGCCCAGGTCACAGTCTGGGTTGCAGTCCCTCAAGGCCGGTAACCCTTGGCCACACTCCCTAACCTGGCCTTCACTTGCTTACGCAAAGGCCTTTCTTCACACTTTCTCCACTGGGCAGTGCCGTCTACCCTGGCGTTCTGTTATTTTTCATCCTGAATAACTTGGTTTCTTCAAAATTTCTTCCTTTTGTGCTTTGTCCTTCTTGAGCAAGCACCTGTGGTTGAAAAACCCCTGACAGGGCACAGTGGCACATTTCTGTAATCCCAGCAGAGGCAGGCAAAGGCCAGCCTGGTCTACAAAGCAAGTCCAAGACAGCCAAGGCTACACAGAGAAACCCTGTGTCTAAAAAACAAAAAAAGCCTGGGGAACAGTGTGACCCAAAAACTGAAAACCATGACTGTGAGATGGAACTGTGGTGGGCGCAGGCCAGTCGGGGGCAGGAAGGTGGGTAGGGGCTCTCCTGGTTTCTTTGGCTGTGTCCATTTCCATGGGAATTTTCATGGGCATTCCTGTCTTTAGGAAGAGGAGTGTTCATTTTTCAGTGGCAGAGGGAAG
The DNA here is from genome assembly GCF_907164565.1 of Psammomys obesus. Lineage (NCBI taxonomy): Eukaryota > Metazoa > Chordata > Mammalia > Rodentia > Muridae > Psammomys > Psammomys obesus. Next base: position 770,672 of record NW_026596962.1, read on the forward strand.
AGTAGAAGTCGGCAGTGTGGCTACCTGACCGGAAGTGCCCAATGTAAAATATTCAGGGCAAGGCACAGCACAGGACACACTGTCTGCCTGAGCTGTGTTAGGGTGCTGAGCGTGTCTTCTGGGGTAAATTCTTTGCCTGTGTGAGCTAAGCATGTACACACAACTAATGCACATCTGTACACACAGAGGCACACCAGAGGTGCCAAAGAAAAGGCAAAATATGCATTCCTTAAGCAAGTGCCACCTTTTGTATTAGGTTGGTTTTTATGCTAAGGGTTGAGCTGAGGAGTTGAACACCTGATAAGTGACTACTTCGCCACTGAGCTGTGGCCCTAGTCCTAATTAATTGCTTTTTGGTTTATTTGTAATGGTAGCAGCCCTTACTTTACCATTAAGTCTGCTTACACACACACACAAAATGTAAGTAACACAGGAACCATATCACATACAAGGCCTCAGTGAGCACCTCCTCGAATCATGTAAAGGCTCTGATTCCTGAAGCTGTCTCCGAGACGGCCCTCCTTCACCCCGACTGGAAGGTGTGTGACACCGATGGCAATGCAGAAGTTACAGGTCTCTCTCCCCAACACAAGCAGCGGCTGACGGCTGCTCCTGGGGCCTGGGACAGGGTGGTGCTCATGCCTGTGGCATGCAGGCACTGAGCAGCTCCTGCTTTGCAGCCTGCAGCTGGATCCGAGTCACCCTCACGCATGTGTAGCTCGTGCTGGCCCTGCTGAGTCAGTGCCCGGGGCATGTGAGGAAGCTGCTGTCTTTGGGTGTCCCAGCCTCACACACCCCTGAGTCAGGGAGGCTGGGAAGCCTCGTGTACCCTCGGGACTGCTCAGCCATCCTGTGTGACGCTGTGCGCTGCTGGGGCCCTGCCCTTGAACTTGGTAACATTGCCTCCTGGCCTTCTCTGGAATCTACACACATTCTGGGCCAAAGATGAAAATGACAACTGGGCAAAGAAAGCTCAAATTATCAGGGTTTTTCACTTTTTGTTTTTTGGGGGGTTTTGTTGTTGTTATTGTTTTGGTTTGTTTAGGGCTTTTGTTTTGTTGCTGTTTTGTTGTTGTGGGTTGTGTGTATATATATGTGCTCACATGCGCTTGCGTGTGCGTGTGTGTATGTGTGTGCACGCTTGCAGTGGTGGGTAGCTCAGAGAAGGGCAAATTTTGGAAGTTGGTTCTCTTTTTTGGCCTGTGTGTCCCAGGGATCTAACTCAGGTCACCAGGTGTGGCATTGACTGTGACCCACTGAGCCATCCCTCCAGCCTGAACTTGTACTGTAGAACCTAAGAAATATGCCAGAGGAGTCTGCATAAAACGATGATGGTGCATCCATGGTTCCAAATGAAACCAGCGCCCTCCACTCCATGAGAGCTTCTCCGGCTGTCCAGTGGGCTTATGGCCTGACAGGAAAGCCAGCCTCCTTGACAGTCCTCATATTTTGTGACCATTGAGCTGGCTGTGGCCCCAAGCTTTTAGAGACCATTTCGTTTTTGTGTCAGATGAACAGGTAAATGTAGAATGTAGTGAAAACTGTCTCCTCTAGCCGACACCCCCCCCCCAAGGATTTTAGACATGATGGGTGAGGGCTGTGGGATACTGTTTCCATTACGAAAGCGCTCCTGGGTGGGACGGACTAGACAGTAAAAGAGAAGCTTGCAGGCAAGGCTGGCGCACGGGCTACACCTGATGGCGGCTCTGAGCCAGTCAACTGGATCCAGAAACACTTCCTCGGTGCCTTTTCCTGCCCAGAGGCGATCCTTGACTAGGCAGCACCACACACCCTTTGAGAGCTTATGCTTCTGGGTAAAATACCACTGAAAGGTTGTTTCGGTCTCACGAGAGAATCTCGGCAGGCACGGTGTCACACCTCTGTGCTCTTCCTCTGTCAGCCTTGTGGTTACATCTCAGGCCTGGTTGCCTGGCTACACAGGAGGAAGGAAGTATTGCAGGGTACAGTAGCCTGGGGAGCCGTGTTGTCCCGTGTTTGAGGAACCAGGGTATGTTTCCTCTGGCCAGTCTTTAAACTTTGTGGGGCCATACAACCACACACACTGCACACACCATCCTCTCACTTGAGGGCTGTGGAGAAGGTAGGCAACACGCCCCATGTGTTTCCGACAGAGCTCTCCAAAACAAGGGCACTCCCGGGCAGGACCAAGCAGGTCTGAGCAATCTCAACATCTTTTTTTAATTTACTCTAGTCATATATATCAGCCACCAGAAGAGGGCGCCACATCTTCGCAGGCGTGACCAGTTCCTTCCAGCTAGCCTAGGGCTGAGACGTTGCTTGAGGTTGCACAAATTGCCCAAGGTTGACAGGTGCTGCAGGCAAGGATAGCTTAATCACAGTCACACCTTCCTCCCACTGCTGTCCTTGTCACTCTGTATCTGTCAGAGACATGCACAGGCGAGGTCGGGTTCAGGTGATGGAGATGGAGCTGATGTGTTCAGTGCAGAAGGACAACATATTCATCAGAAATGTCTGCACACACTTGTCACGCTGGTTCCCACAGCTTGAGTCAGACTGCAAAGGGGACACACAGGAGCAAGAGACGATCACGCTGGGAGGTCTGGATCACATAGCGACGCAGCCGTGACCACCGTGGTTGCTGTGGTGGGGTGTCCCTCTAAGTGTGAGCTCTGGCCACCTACAGGGGAAGTCAGATGCCGTGTGTCACACAGGATGTGGCAGAGTTGTATGATTTGGGCCGTTTGCCTCTTTGTCTCCTTTACCGTGAGGGGGGCTGAGGACAGGATCCCTGTGAGTAGTGAAGTGTCCGCATGTGCCCAGGCAGGCCATCTTGTCCTGCCAGCACGAGTATGTGTCTATTGGCCCTGTGTTCACGTGTTTGTTTATTTAGGTTTTTCATGGTTTTAGTTTTATTTATTTTATGCATATGGGTGTTTGTATGCGTGTGTGTAGAGATACCCTGGTGTCTGAGGAGGTCAGAAGAGGGCCCAGGATTCCCTGGAACTGGAGTTACAGATGGCTGTGAGCCGCCATTTGAGTGCTGAGAACCAAACCTCAGGTCCCCTATAAGATCAGCGAGTGCTCTTAACACTGAGCCATCTTTCCAGCCTCGTTTATTTGACGTTTGAGACAATATCTTTCTCTGTTGCCCAGGATAACCAAGAACTCACGACAGTCCTCCAGCCTCATCCTCCTGGGTGCCGTAGGTACTGGTGTGTACCATCCAGCCGGCCCAGCTCCTGTCATTACAAAGAGCTTTACACGGGCATCTTCAAGGATGCAAAGTTTTGTTTAACAAGTTCTCAGAATTTTCCAGCTTAGATTTTTACTAGAGGTGACGGGTACATTCTGTTTATCAGCCACAAAATGCCATGTCCGATATCTTCTCTGTTGGGACAGCCTCAGTCACAGCCTCAGCCTTTGTCAGCAGACCTGATCTGACCCACAGACAGAGCTGGACCTTGCTGAGTCAGGGTTTGGATGGCTGTGGCCCAGGGATTCGGGTCCCCATGCTAAAAAAAAAAAACAGCAGAAGGTAGTCAGAAGCTGACGCCCCTCATCCCCTGTCCAGCTAGCGGTGAGTAATGAGTCCCGGGAAAAGGACACGTGAACGCTGTCTTAGCACAGGGACGCTTCACCTGGCCTGCTTGTCAGCTTATACTTCGCTACGGTATTCCCGTTTTCCTTCTGTCGGAGGCGCCCACTTCTACCCAACACTGAGGGCATCAGAGGAAGAGCAGGTAGACAGTCTGGGTGTCATGGGTCACACATAAAATTGCAGTGCTGAGGAGGTGGAGGCAGAAAGAACCCTGCTTACAAACAAGAAACTTAGAGCTCCGCCATGTTTGCGCCTGTGGCAGGCCTGTTAGCATTTCTGCCGCTCCATCACTCCTAACTGGGAATTAGTGCCCATCTGTGGACGGCTTGGGAGCCAGAAAAGAACTAAACAACACTTGGTGCTGGTACCTCCTTAGTCACTGGCATCCAGATGTCCTAGTAAAAATATCATTTATGACAAGTGCTGTGAATGCAGCTCTGAATAGCATAGCTGTGTCTCAGTGACATGAGTCCATATCCATCCCTTTCACCACACCAGTAAATACGTCCCCTTTGAGCACTTTGAATGTGCTTGCAGTATTCCAGGGCGGAGCCAGCGGGACTAGGGGGAAGAGGAAACAACAGAGGATTGGGGTGTTTTGACACCGGTTGAAGCGTGGAAAGCAAAGGTATTTTTTGATGTTGCTTTTCAAGTTTCCAGTCAGTGTTCTGATGTAGGGAGGCTTCCTCAGCAAGAGGATAGTGGAACCAAGGGAGCAAAGACAGCTGGGAAGAAGCACTGTGCCTTAACCAGGACCTATCCTGTCCACACGGAGGCAGAAAGACAGACCTCCAGCTGAACGAACAGGACAGGAGCTGGGAGAAGAAAAGTTTGTCTCTCCAGCTGATAGAGCCAGGCTGTTCTTACACATTGAACATAGTCTAAGAGGGAGTCCCAGGTGTTCCCTGAGCAGCACCCCAACAATGTCCTATCTTACCCAGCTACTCAGTGAGGACCAATTGAGTTGCGTTTGCAGGTGTGAAATCTTTCTTGTGTGGTGTGGGCCTCCAGCCACCTGCCCTACTCTGAGCTCTCGGTATCAGAAGCCTTGAGCACATGATATTTTAATCAACTGATAAACAGCTAAGTAGAGTCTTGGTGTCAGTGTGGACTTGCCCAGAACTTCCAAAAAACCCAAGCATGCTCTGTATGTAGGATTTTCATTCTTTATTCACACACACATATTCACACCTTTAAAATAAAACACTCCTGTATTGATTTCATTCCTTTACATATATATACTTAATTAATAGACTAAAATTATGGAATTTAAATCAATTGATAGGCTAGAGGATATGCTCTCACTATCTGATAGACTATCCCCTATTCAATTTTGTGCTCTGATCTGTCTTACCACCGACTTTTTATCAGGCGCTAGTGGTCCTGATTAGCATCCTTTTGAAAACTTCTTCTCACCTTTGAGAGTTTAGGACTCCAGTCTCCCTGGAAACATTAAAGATGCAGAAATAGATATGTTCAGGTGTGACTACACTTGCCTGGTGTCCAGTTCCGAGGTCTCCAGGGTCTCATCAAAGTGACCTGCTCAACCCGATAAGCCTTTGAATTTGCGACTTTAAGACTTTAATCTTTAAGAGACTCCCATGACCTTTGCGATCCAGTGATTTCAGCTGCATATAAGGCTCATCCACAATTTAATCCCTTAGATGAGCATATTCCTCCTGTTCTTGACTAGCTCAGCTAAATCCCATCCCCCCACACACCTCCATTACTAAAAGAAGAGCTAGGAAACAGCAAGGAAAGGTCAGGGCAGCAACATGGAAACCCAGCAGCACAGACACTGCCCCTGGCAGATCTGTGAGTGTCACACAGGACAAGCCACGGATGAGCTTGGTTCCTCCTCAGACCTACTCCCCAGATACCCATAAGGCAAGCTCCAGCACTCCCCTGTACCCACCCACCCAGTGTCCCCCTCACAGCTATGTTTCCTAGGCTAGAAGTGCAGTCCATTAGGACCAGAGAGCCATTCCCAGCAGTCAAATGACCAACGGGGCTGGGCATTCCACTCCTGTGTCCTTGCCATTTGCAGCCTCCATGGCCTCTCTCCTGGGCTTATTGTCTGTGCCTCTTCTCAGAAGATATACCATCATTCTTGGCACCTCTAACTTTTCAGGGGAGTCTTAGTTGTATCTTTGAATCCACCCTCACACTTTCATGGCCTGAGCTTTCGGGGGAACTCGTATGGAGATCCTGACGGAACCATGCAATGTCTGGACTCATAGGCTTTACTTTGAGAAGCCTCTGTGATCCTATAGCTCTTACATTCCGCATGGCTGAAAACCCAGCACTGTGTGGACTCTGCCAAATTCTGTCTTCAGTTCAAACTTCAGTTCAGCTCCACTGCAGTAAGAGGCCTGAGTGTCTTGGTGCCTGAACTTATGTAAGCACCACCCTAGAGGGCGCTGTAGAAGCAGGCTAACCCACTTAACACTCACTGGCATCCTCGAGGGGAGATGTGTCTGCGAAGGGGACTAAAGCTCGGAACCCAGCTGCTTTGTGTCTTGGCTTGGAGGGCAGAACACAGAGAGGAAGGTGGCACTTCAGCTGGAGGCTCTGGTGCCAGCCACAGTGGCATTCATCACTTTCTTCCTGGTGCTCTGACCAGGGTGTCAGACAGTCCCTCCTCCATACAAGCACCAAGAAGAGGAAAGGCACAGAAGGGGGACGCTGCCCCAGGGGGCGCTGCCTCTGATGACTTGTTGCTTGGTCCCTGTGTGATGGAAGTTGAGACGGTGGGTGAGAGCGAGCGATGGTCAGTCTGTTGACTACTAGATCTCAAAACAGGGTTGTGTCTTAGGGCAGCTTCTTTTCTTTTCTAAGACAGGGTTTCTCTGCAGCCCTAGCTCTGGCTGTCCTGGACTCACTGTGTAGACCAGCCTGGCCTTGAACTCACAGCAATCTGCCTGCCTCTGCCTCCCGAGTGCTGGTATTAAAGGCGTGTACCGCTGTGCCCCCCTAGGAGCATCTTCTTCAATACTGAGAGCATGGTGGGTGAGCACAGCTCTACCCTGTGCCTTCTGTGCCCCACTTTCCTGTTACACCTTCCTTCTCAGACATCCCCTCCCTTGGCACAGCCTCTGCAGACCCCTGAAATCCACCAAATTCCCCCCATTCTGTATCTCTGAGGGCCTGGGCTATTGTGTGTGCGTATGTACATGTATGGTGAGTGCATGCCAGTGCACACATACATGTGTTTGACATGTGCATATGGGTATGTGCATGCGTGCAGATTTACATATAGGTGTGTGTTTGAGTGTGTGTGAGTGTGTGTGTGTGAGTGTGTGTGTGTGTGTGTGTGTGTGTGTGTGTGTGTAAGACCCCTTCTGCCAGGGCTGAGCTGCCTCTGCTATGGTGTTCCTGTGGAAGACAGTAAAGTGTGTGGGGTTTAAAGTGTCAGAGTATGCCGCTGCCTTTTTGCCCACTTGTTGAAGAACTTCTCCCGCAGAGCTGGAACTCCCAGAACAGGGTGGCAGCTGCAGCGTAGCGGCGCCAGTCCAGGTGGGAGGAAGAGGAGGAGGCGAGTGGCTGGGCAGCAATTCCTGGGAGCCTGGGGCTGTGCGGCTGACTCCCACAGAGCAGCCATGGCTGCCTGTGCCTAACGGGCTCAGAGGGCCTGCCCCGGAGAGCCCCACTTTTAAATGCCCGGAGTCACTTGGGGTCAGCAGAGCCACAATAGGACATCGAACAGATAGTGAGAACAAAGAGGGAATACAGCCTCCCAGGGCACAAATAGCAGATGTGATGGGCTTTGGCCATTTGGGCAGGAGTGCGCCCTGCCCACAGCCCAGGACTGCTAAGAGTCTTCCCCACTGAAGGGCCCACTGGAGACATCTTGTGCCCACCACGATCCCTTTGAGTATTTTAAGCGCCTTGGGTGTGATCCCAGTTCAAAAGCACCTGCATTTGGTCTTCACGAGCAAAAGGGACTATTTTACATTTGTCTGAGTTTGGCACTGGACGTGGGAGCCCCAGTGTCCTGTAGGAAGGTCACACTTTTCCAGTTAACCTCCTGCTTATACAAACACACCAGAACCAGAACCAGAACCAGGATGTCCCCAGTTTCCCAGAAGGATCCTTAAGGAAATAGGTGGCACTTCTCTCAGGGGCACGTTCATGTCACTATCCCTCACGTGTACGAAATAAAGTGTCAGGAAGGACACTTGCCTTGCCATCCTGGCATTCAGAGAGTTTTCCTCGCTCCCCTCCCATTCCATGATCTTTGCCCATTTCACCCCAAAGCCCAACACGCTCCCCTCTGCTCCCATGTTTCTTCTAAATCCTGCTGAGGAGGGTCGAATGTGATGTATTTGGAAAGCCGTTGGTAAGAATTACTCCCAACCTTTCTGCCCTGTGCCCGGGGCAGCTCCAGCCACTCAGCAGCCAAGGCAGGCTTGGCACTACCCATGGCCCATCCTGTCTCACGCCTACCTGCCGAGAAGGCATCTGGATGCGGCCCCCTCGAAGGCAGCACAGACCCAGGCTGGCTGGGCATCCCAGCAGGTAAACTCCTGTTAACTTTTTCAGTTAACTGAGCCAGGTCAATGGTTAGACAGCAGTTTCTACAGAGTCCATTATGAAGAATGGGAGGGACAAGGGGGAGGGGTGAGTGAAGCCTGGGTAGCTTGCTGTGACTTATGGACGTTAGAGTCGGAATGAACCATGGGTTGGCAACTTCCGATCCGACCACTGTTATTCACGGCTCCTGCTGCTCAGGAACTAGCTGCAACTTAACTAAGAAAGCTCTCCTCTTTCTTCCTAGCTTGGAGAATTTTGTTTGTCTTTTATTATCGTGTTTAAAGCTTTCCTCTAGCTGAAAAGGTTTCATTTGAACAGAACATACCCTCACGTTGCATTCATTTTCCTGGAATCTTCATTCAGATCCAAACGTACTAAAGGCAAGCCTAGCTGGTGTCCCCTCCCAGGCCTGCTTTTTTTGCTAGAATTAAGAGTGGCAAGCACTTCCCTCGGGTGTGTGCTTGAGATGATGGCATTAATAAATAAATCCATAGTGGCTTTTTCCTCCAAAGAAATCCTATTAGTGACAATGTCATCTCTTTCCTGAAGAGAGGGCAGCTCCCACCCCAGTGAGGCAGGATTTGACACACTCATATGCTGCTGTTGATATACTCATTTGCCACACACACTCCCACATCCAGCCCCACTGGCTGCTTCCTTGGGACTCAAGGCTCGGAGACCACACCCTGACGATGTCACTTCCCTGCGCTGATGTGGTACTGGGAAGGTCAGCCACACCTGGCTCCATAGCCACTCCACTCTCCTAGTTCAAGGGTAGCTAATGGCAGAAGGGCTTTGAAATTTTCCATGCAGTTAGAAGTAGAGATACCTTCCAAGACACTGGCTTGTGGGCCAAGCTGCTGCATATGTCATCCTATGGATGTGGCCGAAAGAAAAACTGTTACAGAGTGGCTATGGACTCAGTCCTGGACGTCACCCGCCTTTTCCTCCGGAGCAGTGGTACAGAGGGGCCTGCCCAGCTGCTTCAGGGACAGGGACCTACCACATCTTCAAAGCCTCTCTCTCTTTCCCTCCCTCCTCCTCTCCCTCCTCCTCTCCCTCCTCCTCTCCCTCCTCCTCTCCCCATCTCTCTGTGTGTGCATGCCACACATATGCATCTATATGTGTATACATATATGTGTATATGCAGCTATCCAGGATCACATGGCAATGAGAAGCTGCCCACGATCTCAACGAAGAGCCTGGAAAAAGCGGGTGCATTCACTCTGACCACAATCACACAGAGGGAGACACAGGAGGGAGCACAAACCACGTGACCACAGACAGGCCCAAGTCCTTCTTTTGAAAAAGCCTGGACCCTGAAGACAATGAGCAGCAGCAGCCTTTGGCTCAAAACAGAAGGTCCATGTAGATCTGATACCAAGTCGATGCAGCCTAGCAAAGTTAGACAGTTGTACTTCCTCCACTGTCCCGAGCAGTGCAGACCTCTCCCTCTGTGGGTGGAGGTGCAGCTCTAGCTGCCCCAGGCTTTGGTGTGCCAGCAGGAGCAGCTCACACTTACAGGAAGTATTGCAGTCCTTCAGAATTTTGAGTCTTCAATGGCCAAGGCCCCCAAATCTTTCTCCTTTTCTAACCCTTTCTTCCTCGGTTTGTTTTGTTGAGACATTGTGTGACTGTAGACCAGGCTAGCATCAGGCTCCTGGTGCTCCGCCTGCCTCAGCCTCCTGAGTGCAGAGATGATAGGCATGGACCACCACATCCAGCTTCTTCCATGTTTCCGCAACTGCCTCTGCAGCAAGATCCCGGGGTCAGGGCAGGAATGGCCCCGCACCCCAGTGAGTCAGAAATTCACTCCTCAGGGGATTTTCCATGACATGGTCAGGTGTTTGGATCAGAACATTCATGAAGTCAGGAGATGAACAGGAAGTGAGAGTGGCTGCCCAGAAAATTCCTGTCATGTTTGCTGCTTGGTTTTTACTCTTCCAAGAGCCCCAAGTTGAACAGCGCTTTTTTCCACAGCATCAGGAGTACACTTCACTTGGGGAGTGTAAGGGCGCTGCTAGCTGCCCAGTGGCAAATGCGGAAGTAAATCACATGCAGCTAGCAGTCGTGACCCTTAAGGACAGACTTACAGCAGCTGAGCCTTGCCTTTCTCCTTTACGCATTTTGTTTGTTTCCTCTATTATCCTCTTCATAAGCATAGATGTAAGGTCCTCTTCTTAAATTTCATTTGTGCTGGGTTTTCCAGGGCTGCTTGCCCCTGGATGGCTGGGTTCTGGAGATGCCATATTGCTCTGTCTTTTGTTGGCTGAGCTTTTACGCTGACCTCTACCCATTGGGCTATCTTAGGTGTTGGGTATTAGTTTCTGGTGGTTCCTGGAATCCTGTGGTGGAGAGAATCCCCTTGGCAGGAAGATGGTTTTTCCTGAAGGAGACCTCCTCAGCTTTTTAGGTATGGTCACTGAATGGCTGGTGTTTTTCAGGAATTGCCACAGCTGACCTCAGGCATAGAGACCTGAGTGGTAACTGTGGTCTTGTTAGTCAAGGGGGCTCTCCTCTCACCCAGAGAAGTCCTGGAGACAGCTGCCCTGCTTGTGGGTTTCTTGCTGTAAATTTAGTGAGCTGCTGCTCTAACCTGGATGGCCCTTGGTTTGGTCAGCTTAGTTAGGGATAGCTGGTTGCCCCTTGGAGCAGTGTCTGGGGGCTGATCTCAGGGATCCCATCCTTCTGTAGGTCTGAGATTGGAGCTCTGTGCCCCAGTATCCAAGTGGTAATCAGTGGCAGATGAGTACATCTCTCATGCAGGCAGCAGGAGGCTTGAGCCTGGAGTCTGCGGGTACCCAGAATCTTTTCCGGAGCTGGGTGTCCTGAGGTAGGGCCTGATGTTTCCCCCACCGTGGGGTTTCCTCCCAATAGGGAGACCCAGTCTGTGGTGTTTGGGGTGGTGCGTAGAGTGCACAGGCACTGGCGGGTGGTGCCTCCAAGCTGGTGACTGGGCAGGAACCTGGAAACTTTTCCTGAGAACTTTTCTGTGTATGGTAGGGAGGTCAGTTGAGTGCTCTAAGTTCCTCCCTGCTATTTCCCTCACAGTGGGATTTTGTCCCGACAGGGAAACCCATTCTCTGATGCTCTGGGGCCCACAGTTCTGTTTGTAATGGAGAGTCGGGCGCGCAGCAGGGCTCTGGGCTGGCAGCCGGAGCCCCGCTCAGGGCTGGCAACGTGCGCCCGCTGGTCTGCGGGACCTTTTTCAGGATAGACTTCAGGACCTGAGGTCAGTCCCATTTGCTTCCTTCCCTGTGGGGTTTTCTTGCGACTGGGACTCCCAGTCTCTGGTGTTTTGGTACCCACAGTTCAGCCTGGGAGGATGGTCAGGACACGCAGGCATGTGGCTCTGGTCTGGCGACCAAGTGCCTGCGGGACCATGGATCTCTTCCAGGTTTTATCTAGGTGACCTAAGAATGGACCCAATTAATTCCCACACCATGGGGTTTCCTCTTTCAATCTCTCGGTCGCTGTACCGACACTGCTATCCTGCTCCTCAGACAGTGTCCTCCCGGCACCGCCATCTTGGATCTCTTGCCTTTCCTCTTAATCCAAGCAGAGCATCTGCAAAGAGCCAGAGTATTCCTTTCAAACCAGCAAGGCAAGGCTTCCTGTTCTCTTGAACCACCTCAGGGGCCTTTCAGCTAAGTGTGTAAGAATGTGGAGTAAAAATGGAAATGGATGGGTCTGGGAAGATGGCTCCGTCAGGTAAAGTGTTTGCCTCACCTGCATGAGAACCTCCGTTCATCTCCAGAACACTCCAGAAAACATCTGGGCACAGTGGTACATGCCTGTGGTCCCAGTGCTGGTGGAGGACAGACAGGAGGGTCCCTGGGGCCAGCCCAGACTACTTAGTGATCTCTAGGTCAGTGAAAGACTCTGTTTCTAAAGATGAAATATAAGCCGGACATGGTGGCGCACACCTGTAATCCCAGCACTCAGGAGGCAGAGGCAGGCAGATCTCTGTGGGTTTGAGGCCAGCCTGGTCTACAAAACAAGTCCAAGATAACCAAGGCTACACAGAGAAACCAAAATAGATAGATAGATAGATAGATAGATAGATAGATAGATAGATAGATA
>NW_026596962.1:782877-792943 GCF_907164565.1 Psammomys obesus
ATAGATAGATAGATAGATAGATAGATAGATAGATAGATAGATAGATAGATAGATAGATGTATAAATAAATAGATGTATAAATTAATTAATTAATTAATAGATGAAAAAAAGGAAGGAAAGATGGAAGGAAGGAAGGAAGGAAGGAAGGAAGGAAGGAAGGAAGGAAGGAAGGAAGAAACAGAGATAAAATGGAAGCTAACACCTGAGGCCCTAAGGTTGCCCGCTGGTCTCCATAGAGATGCACACGCAGCACAAATGGCTTTTCTAGTGAAGTGATACAGCCTGGATTAAAATGCAGCTACTGAGCAGGTTGCCTCAAACAGACTTCATCTTCATTTTATTATTTTGAAATAAAATGTGTTCAGGTATTTCTAGAACAGCTGTTTAAAGCAGCCATCATTCTCCCCACTGGTACAGAGGTCATCTTTTTCCTGGGTTCAGAAGCCTCCGGTTTTGTATACATAAAATGGCGATGGCAGTGTCCACAAGACAGGGACCATCTGTTAACAAGATTTTATTTCTCTCTTGCTTTCTTCCAGCAGGGACATTTTTTCCACCTCTGCTCCCTTGATCGTGAATCTAACCACTTCCCATAACAGTGTTCCTGTTTTTAGTCTCTGGGTATCTCTCAGAATTCCCTCAAGGTGCTACAGAAACAGGAAGCTTGCCCTGAAGCTTCTCGGGGCTTCGAGGTGGAGGTGTGCCAGGGACCAAAGAGGAAGAGCAGGAGGCATGGGAGCAGCAGTGGACTTGATTGCCCTGAAGCTGCCCATCTGCCTGGCTCTTCCCAGAATGGCTCAGTGGCTAGACTGAAGAGCACTGGTCTATTTGTGGCTTTTTGGATAATGGCTCTTAATGCTGTGAATTACGGTTGCAATTTGGAGACCAGGTTTTCTCTGAAGATGGAGATGTCTGACCCCTTTACTGAGTAGTATGTGTATGACTCCCTGATAGCCAGAGGATGCCCAGTCTCGGCAAGTTTAGAATGAAATGTTAAGGATGCCTATGGCTCTTCAAATTGCCACACACACACCCTTTTACAAGCACTGGTTCTTTTCCTGCTTGTTGAAATGGTCAGTGAACTGGTAGCTTAATTGCTCTGTTTTTAGAGCACTTGGCCTCCCCAGCGAGAGGGACTGGGTCCCGTCCAGACCCTGCCCACCTCCCAGCCCAGCTTCAGCCACTGCAGCCGCAAAGCCGCCTTCTGCCCTGAGGAGTCTGCAAGAGCTGCACAGTTGTGTGAATGGTCTTAGCGTGTGCGGTCTTTGGTGACCGTGCCCCAGCCCCCAGCATGCAGTCCTGGGGGCCATCCTGCTTGTCTATCCTGCTGTGTGGTGATAGTCTAATGGCCGTCACACACTACAGACATGAATGCCATGTAACACCCTGAGCAATGCCGCACACCACACAGAGCGATAACCCAACTCACAGAGCATTCACAGAGGTTAAAACGTAAGTGGTGGTGTTCCTACGCTGTACTTGCACAGATGCAGAAATTCTAGTAAGAAGGGACTTTCTGGCCCTCCGGAGCCCGAGCTGATAGTGACACTGACCTGGGTGGTGACAGAGGAGCCACCAGGGAGATGCACAGTCTTATTTTAATATAGGTCTTGACAAAAGAAGCAGAAGGAATGGCCACCCCAGGTCACAGCATCCCCTGCCACAGGCCCCTGGGAAGCTGCACACACATGCGGTCTACAGTAGACATCTCTGATGAGATCAGAAGATGCCACAGAAAGAGCTGGGGAGGCCAGTTTCACCCCAGTGGTGGGGAGCTCCTGAGCGGGTTCATTTTCACAACCTAGAGGTGGTGAACTTCAGCCTGTGTTCATTTCCTGTGTGACCATCAACATTCAAGGCTCACATGAGATGGAAATGGCTCCCTACAAGTCTCACTGTGGTCACTGTGGATGTGGTCAGAATCTTCACAAGGAATTTAAAGTGTGTTCACCTCCATTAGCTAAACATGGAGGATACTTTTCATTTCTCCATGTTGGTATCTATGGTAGCTAAGGGGAAAGTTGCCTCAGAATGTCTGACTAAGGAGAAAACAGAAACTCTTCATAGTTAAGATGCCTTCTAGGGCTGGGTAGACGGCCAGGTGGGCCACGTGCCTACACAGGCATAAGGAAGGACCTGAGTGTGTCTCCCCAGCACCTGTACAAAAGGCCAGGGAAGGATGTTCACATGTGTAACTCCAGCACTGAAGGGCTTGCTAACAGACAGCCTAGCTGAACTGGTGAGCACCAGGTCCAGGAAGAGACCCTGTCTCAACAAATAAAGTAAAGAAGTGCTTGTAGAATGATGTCCAGGCATGCACAGGCAAAAGCACCTACACACACACACACACACACACACACACACACACACACACACACACCTTTCCTGAACACAATCCATATCAACAGGTAAGAGCTGGACCAGGCTTAGCCTGAGGCCATTTTTATAACCGGTGTCTCAGAAAGTGTCCATAATTGTCTGGCTTTCTAACCTGGAAAAGGCCTGTTCTATCACCCAGAGGTTTTCAAAACTTTCACAGCCTCCTCTCTCCCTTGAAGGGGCTATTTTTATCCTTCAAGCCCAGCAGGGGCTAACACCAGCTGGCACGGCGGGGGCACTCCCTTGATGCTGGACCGTGGACACTGAAAGATGGGCATTGTATGGGGCCTGATTGCTGTGCTGTGCCGGACATTTGACACCATTGTCCCTGTGGTGTCCAGGCACAGTAAGTGCTGCACACAGATCTGCTACTGTCCCCCAGAAGGACCTAAAAATAACTCAGAAATGCCCAGTCCATAATGCCTTCATTTTGTTTTGTGTGGCATGTCCACATCCTGAGAGTGCAAATCATTTCTGACTGCTTTTTTTTTTTTCATATTTACAGTGATTTAAAAATACTCTCCAGCTATGTACAACATAACATGGCTGTTTTAGTAAGCAGGAGGCCAGTCCGCTGACTCAGTTGTAGCTTTCCCTCCTCTCTAAGCAGTGGCTGGTACCAGAGCCCCTGGGAGACTGAGATCATGGTTTCTCGAACGTGTCCCTTGGATGAGACGCAGGAAAAGACAGCAGCCTCCTGCTCCTCTCAGTGATCTGTACAATGGTGGGAAATGCTGGGTGTGTACACAGTTAGCAAAAACTTCAGAGAAGCCTGCAAGTGGCCATCATGTCCACTCTCCGGACTCTGGTGAGCTGGTGGCTTCTCTTTCTCTTTACATACTGGGTTTCTTCTGCCTGACTCCTTTCCTTTCCCCTCATCTCCTCCCCCTCCTTTCTCCTCTCCTCTCCTCTTTTTCTCCCTCTTCATCCCCCTCTGTCTCCTCCTCACCATGTCCCTCTCCCTTTCCCCCTCCCTCCACTCCTCTCTCTCTTTCTCTCCCCTCTCTCCTCTCT
Organism: Psammomys obesus; assembly: GCF_907164565.1. NCBI lineage: Eukaryota > Metazoa > Chordata > Mammalia > Rodentia > Muridae > Psammomys > Psammomys obesus. Next base: position 786,271 of record NW_026596962.1, read on the forward strand.
CCCTCCCCTTAGTGTGCATTTATTTACATGGTTCTAGGCTTCATGATTTCTTTTTGAGCATGCTGATCACTTTGACTGTGTTCAACCCCATGCCTACTCTTCTCTACTTGTTTTCCTCCTTCTCACAGATCTCCTTCCTCACTGCAGTCTCTTTTGTGCTTCCATGTCAGTTATTTTATATATATATATGTACATATATACATATATATACAAACATATATACAGAAATTCATACAGAGAGTGTGTATGTATGCATACATGCAGAGTCTACAAATGAAAAACAACATTCTTTTTTGTTGGCTTTATTTTGATTTTTTTTGTTTGTTTGTTTGAGACAGGGTTTCTCTGTGTAGCCTTAGCTGTCCTAGATTCACTTCGTAGACCAGGCTCACCTCAAATTCACCGAGATCTGTATTTTGATTAATATGATCTTCAATTACATCCACTTTCCAGCAAGCAACATCATTTCATTCTCTTTAAAAAATGACTAGAAATGCATTGTGCATATTTCTTCAGCCATTCATCTATCGATGCACACAATAACTCAGCTAGTGGGGACAGTAAGTGTAAACACACAGGCTCAACTGTGGTACACTGTCTTCAAACACACACACACACACACACACACACCCTCCAAGAGTGGCATTCTTGGATCATGGTAGTTCCATTTTCAGCTTGTAAGAACCCCCACCCCACCCCCACCCTACACACGCACACTGACTTCCATAGTGACTGGATGGGTAGGAGCAGTGCACAAACTTCTCTCCCTCATCAGCACCAGGTTTGCTGTTGTTTGTAATGTTGATGCTGGCAAGTGTGGCAAAGCACTTTTTCATATTCATCAGCCATTTGTACTTCATTTTGAGAAACCGATAGAGGAAATACTTTGGTATAACACAAGCAATGGCTCTCTGAAACGGACCCTAGTGGCTCTTGGTGTCTAGCAGCTTGGTTGGCTTCTGCCCTGCTACCCTCCCCTCTCACACCCACCCTCTCACCATTCGTCCTGGTTTGGGAGCTGGTACACTTCACAGGGACCCTCCTAAGTTTCTCCAGTGGCCCCGGGGGTGGGAATTCAGTGTGCATTATCCCAGAGCACAGACTGACTGACATGACCACACCCTCATCTTCTGATTGGAAAATAATTATCACTAATTTAATTCGTAAAATTAAAATCAAATGCATCTTTAAAAGTGCCTTTCTTGCTAAGCCACCAACCAAATGTCTTCTGTCTGTCTTTCTTCCCTGCTTTCTTTTCCTCTTCTTTTTTTTTTTTTTTTTTTTTTTTTTTTGAGACAGTATCACATATAGCTCATTCTGACCTAGAATACTTTATGCAAATAACTCTGAATTTCCAGTTCTCTTGACTCCGGGTCCAAGTGCTAGGATTATAGGAGTGTGCCAGCGTGTTTGGTCAATATGGTGTTGGGGATCAGACTGAGTTTCATGCACGCTAGGCCAGGCCTCTACCAACCGAGCTACACCCTGAAGCCACCAACTTTGGTCAATGCTAATGGCTTCTCCCCTTGCCACCTCACACCTAGAACCACACACATCTTAGGGCTGAGCTGACTGTCAGCTGCTGGTGACTCTGCGTGGTGTTTCACATTCCCTATAGACAGGCCGCTGCCCTGTGCTGCAGACAGCGAGCGAGGTTATCCCATCACCAGTCTCTCTCAGCTCAGCCACGGCAGCACAGCCACAGCAGACAATCCTACTGCCGAACAGTTGGGCCTGGCCCAACACACTTCTGTTGTAAGTGCCAAACACTGAACGTCCCGTGCTTTTTACGTGCCACAAAGCCCTGGTTTTCTCGTTCAGCCGTTTAAGAAGACAGCACACATTCTTAGCTTCCGAGGGCGGCAAACGCAAGTGGGGGCCAGGTGTGGTGCGGGACAGTGCACACCGGTCACCTTGGGGTCTGGTGCCCCTGAGGCCCTGGCTCAGTGCAACATGCAGAGGAGAAGACTTTAGTCAAACAGTTCTTTTCGCTACAGAAAAAAACAGCGGCTGTGCCATGTAATCAGCGGGTAGGGAGGCTCTGTGCTAAGCATTTGCTGTACACACACGCACACACGCACACACGCACACACACATGCGCACACACACACACACACATTTGCTGTACACGCATGCACGCACGCGCGCACACACACACACACACACACACACACATCTGTATGCCTGTGTTCGTCCACACGTTAGCACACCTACACAAGCTGTGCGTGCACTTCAGTGCAGCAAAGTTGCTCCATGCCTTGCCCCCAGGCAGGGACTAGAGGAACAGGGCTAAACACACACGGTCACAGAGGTGGATTCTTTTTCCACCCCCGGGAACCAGTGAAGGGAGGAGGACGGAAACAGAATGATGGGTCTGTGGTATGAGCGAGCAGGATGCCTGCCTGAGTTCCTTCTCAGGGAGGTTGGCTCCGTCGAGCTCACGTGGTGCACAGCACAGGACATGTGTGAAGAAGTGCAGGAAGTTCTCTGCTGGAGCAGTTACCCCACCCCACCCCCGCTTTTCCCGGCCAGGCTCTTTCAGTTTGGCAGCCCTGATTCAGCGCCTGCCCCTAACCCGTCACTTGATAAACCATTTCTCTTCCTTCACGCTGAGGAAATGTTCCTGATTCCATTAGCCTGGGATCTGTGGCACAGAGCCTTCTTGGTTTCCATGCCAACCACATGCAGATGTGACGGGCCCTTGGGTAGTGTGTGAAACCGGCTTCTCAGTGGCGGTAGTGACTTGTTGAATGACCAGCCTTGGGGCCGACTGACGCTGTTACCCACAGGAGCAGTTTTTAGCGCTTCGTCCACAGCGTGTCTCCAGGTCTCGACGCTGACCACCTCGTACCTCCCAGTGGGGTATGGAAGTAATATACAGTTGCAGAAATATTGTGTCAGAGTCGTGCGCTTCTCCATGGTGGTCAGGGTGCTGCAGGCTCAGGGCACCTGCCTGTCTCCAGCATGCCCTGCCCAAGGTCAAGTCTCTCCAAGACGGAGGATAAAGGGTTTCTCCAGGACAAGATCTGAAGTCTGGTTATAGCAGTACAATGCAGCTGCTACAGGCTAAAGCTATCCTCGGCCCCAGTCCCTGCTCATGTTATACCCCTGAGAACCACGGAGCCAGTCCCCAAATCCTGTGGAGTGACCTCAACTCACAGACGAGCCTGCCATCAGATCAGCGGCTCCAGTCACCTCCCCTCCTCGGTCAGGAAGCCGGGCTTCACTCTTTCCGCCTCATACACTGGCCACACATGGTATGGTAGACATCCATGGTCCTACAGAATGCAGCCTGCTAACCAGTAGGCAGGGCCTAACGACTGACAGGTGGGCAGGATCTGATGACAAGTGGCTATGGGCAGGCCCTGCTTACAAGTAGGTGGGATTTAACGATGAGTGAGTAGGCCCTGTCCTGTTGCTCTTGTCTTTCTTCCATTTGCCATGTGTCTACAGAACAAATGCTTCAACCCTTGGACGGAGCTTGTTCTAGCAAGTTCTCCAGCGATGCAGTGGTTCACAGAGGTTATTTTCGGGACAAAAATCTGTTCCGGACTGAGTCCAGAAGCACACGTGTGCAAAGCCAGCTGCACAAGAGGTTGAGGAAGAAAATGGTTGAGGCAAGTTCAAGGCTTAGTTGTGCTGAAGAGTGAGTTCAAAGCCAGCCTAAACAAATTTAAAGAGGGCTGAGTGGTTGAATACTTGCCTCACCTCATATGCCTGAGGCCCTGGCTTTCATCCCCAATACCTGGTATAATGAGAATCCTGGAATTTTTGTTTTTTTTTTTTTAAAAAAAAAAACAGAAACAGTGTAAAAACGTACTTTTGTTTTAATCCCAGGTGTGGGACGTGGGCTACTTTGGGCTGTCCACAGTAGCTGACTGTGATTTGCCTGCTGCTCTAGTAGAGGCGTGGTTTTGCCAGCTGCAGAGAGTTTTTGCGATTGTGTGAAAATGGCAATTCTGGGAACTTTTCAGAGGCTCTATAAACGCTAGAGCCCTGAGAGCGGGGGTTGATGGTTGTTGGTTGTTCGGGGGGTGTTGGTTGCAGTTTGTTAGTAGTCGTGCTCAAAGAAGAAACAAGAAGAAAGAAATTAGATTCAAGGATGTCTATCTTCCTCTCTCCCCTCTATCATTCTTTCTCTATCTGTGATAGGAGGTGAAACTGGAGAGGTAATGGGTGGGGAAAAGAAGAACCCCTAAAGTAGCAAAGTCCAGATACAATCAAAGAAGAAAGAAATTAGATTCAAGGATCTCTATCTTTCCATGCCCCTCACCTGTCCTTCTTTCTCTCCTATCTAGTGTTAGGGGGTGAAATTGGGTAGGAAAAGGAGAACCCACAAAGAAGCAAATACCAGCTACAACTGGGTTAAAAAACAAAAACAAACAAAAAACAGCATTAGAGCCCATAGACAGCATTCTACAGGAATTCAGGAGCAACGCTCGTCCTTTGGCCTTTCGTTACACCTGTCAGTTCTAGGTCTCTTTCTCAGCACTGTTCACTCACACACATCACTACCCTGAGTCCTTTAGAACCATGCTCCTCTCTTGCTTGAATGGCCATCTGTTTGCCACCAGATAGTTTTTCTCAGAAACTTACTGTAAACCTAGAAGTACCCCTGTTAACTCGTGGAAGTTTTATAGGTGACCCCACTGATTTTGGCTTCTTGTCATACCTTACTTTGGGGTTTGGACCTCTTTGCTCTGGGTGCCTTTCTCAGTAGGATACTTCCCAAGCATCTATATAGCAGGCTCAAGAGATACTTACAGTGACAGGGAAATAGGAGTTCCTTCTTCTGGTGGTCCTGGTCCCTCACTTCCTGTAGCATCAGAATGCTGGTTTGGGGTGGTGCTGAATCAGTGGTTGCTTGCTGCTCTTTGAACCAGTCAAAAGGCAACAACACATTTCTTGTTCCAGTGAGGAGAGGGTTCTCACCTTCATAGCCAAGACCTGGTTTCCAATGGAGACAGCAACGCTTGGCATCTGTCACTGACAGAAGCACATGTTGAAATATGAAAGAGGAGCACAGTTCTTTATGACGGTGATTATCTTCCTTGCTCAGTATTTACTGAGCATCTACCGTTTGCACAACACTCCAGCAAGAGGGGAGCATGATTCTAAAGGACTCAGGGTATTGATGTGTATGAGTAAACAAACAACACAGGCCTTGTGATGGGATGGACAACTAGGTAGGAGGAGGGGGAGTAAGGTCAATCAAACAACAACATATGAGTCTGAGGAAGAGAAGTTGAACACATGCTCTTCTTGATCTCGTTACAGCTGGGGCTCCTACAGCCTGCCTTCAGCATGCTGACCCTCACTCTGGGAGAACAATGCCCTGGCAGATAAGCTTGGGAAATATGTCCATGAGCCCAGTGTCCGCTGCAGCTCAGGCCTCTGAGGGGCCTGGAGATGCAGAATCATCTTCCTCCCTGATAGCCACAGAGCAGCGTTTCCATAGAAGATGAGCTTTTCACTGCATGCAGTGCCCTAGCACTGCGGGAAATGGAGTGGGGAAAGCAGAGAGAGCAAGGATGTGTGAGGCATGGGACACAGCACTGGGGTAGAGGGCCCAAAAGTAACAGGCATGTGCTGTACATTACTCAGCTGCAAGCCCAAAGTTCATACATCCATACACCTTAACCCCCGGGAGTCTGGGGGTTCACTGGGGCGCATCATGGTCATCTGCAACTGACATCACGTGACATTCCTGGATTTGGTGACATATGGCTGCAGTTGATGTCGCCTAAGGTCCATGTCAGTCTCTTCTTTGTGCATGAGCATCTTTCTTCTCACAAGCTTGCCCCCATTAGATTGGGGTCCTCCCTAATCCAGCGAAAGTTCCTCTTGGTTACATCTTCTCAGGCCCTATTTCCAAGTCACACTGACCAGTGAAAAACCATGATGTCTGAGGGGTGCTGTCATTCCAGGACAACACTGCATGCCTCAGGAAAGGTGGGAGTGGAGGTATCTATTGAGTCTGTTGCTTAAGGCTGTTCCTCAATGGAAGCTGATCGATGCACAGTTGGGGGGTGGGGAGGTAGGTGCATGGAGCCAGACAAAAGAAGTCTCTTCAGTTCAGCCTGGGGGCAGCAGAGGAAACGTGGACTTGGATTGTGCTTTTATTTATGGTGACAGTGACTGCTGGGATAGGATAGCGGTGATAGGTCTTGAGTAGGACACTGAAGACAAAAGGACCTTTGGAGCCTAGGGAAGCTGGGGGTGGGGGTAGTACCATCTAAGACTGGATGCTATACTGGGGCCACACAATCCAGGGCTCAGATTTTCTGTGGTACTAGAAACCAGCATCTCTGGCAGATTTGGGGATGGGGATTCGTGACGCTTGAAGAGGCAAAGATAATGAAGACCTAAAAGAGAATGGCCACATTGGAGTGGGCAGGCAGGGTGGAGGCTGTATTGCATAGATAGGTGATCAGCAAGTGAACGATGAATGAGAGAATAGATAATGAATAAATAGATTGTGGATAATAGGTGAATGGATGGATGGATGGATGAAATAGGTAGTAGGTGAATAGGTTGATGTGTGGACAGATGGATAGATGAGGGGCAGATGGATAGTAGATGTGTGATAGATATAGAGATGAGAGAGAGAGAGAGAGATGCTAGGTAGAAAGAAAGAAAGAAAGAAAGAAAGAAAGAAAGAAAGAAAGAAAGA
>NW_026596962.1:792953-806940 GCF_907164565.1 Psammomys obesus
AGAAAGAAAGAAAGAAAGAAAGAAAGAAAGAAAGAAAGAAAGAAAGAAAGCAGATATGAATGGGCATAGGTGGGTGGATGGGTGGATGGGTGGGTGGGTGGGTGGGGAGATAAATGGAAAGATGGATGGAGTGGATAAGAGGTAGATGGGTAGATACACATTAGATGAACAGGCCTAGCAATGTTTTGTGGCCTAATGCTGTAATGACTTATCAAAACAAGACTATGCAGGAGCCCAGGTACTCAGATAATTTTGCATATCAGGTAGCCAAGCCTTAAAGACATGAAATCACATGCCAAAGGTGGTGGAACCAAGAATTGAGGACAGCTCTGTCTTATCTGAACCTCTGGCCCACGTGTTCACATTCAGTTGAATTTTCAGCCTCTGTGTACTGAGCACTGGCTCTGCAAGGCGGACAGGATCCAGAAATCCCCTGCAGCTGTGGGCTGCCTGGGCCGCTGCTGTCTGGCGTGGTCACTGCTGTGGACTGCCTGTCCTTACAGAGCCATGTGTCCCTGGCGCCTATGCCAGGAGAAGAAACTGTGGCTGCGGGGCTCCTCTTTATCGCTCACGTTTGCACAGGCTGCATTAGGGCAGCTGGGTGGCAGGCCAGTGCCCTTGCTGTGCAAAGGAAATTCTCACTCAGCAATACTCGGACTGGCCAAGTATGTGGGTTGGCCCGAGGAGTATAGTCCTGCCCTTGCCTGACGCTCTCCCGTTATTGTGGCTCCTTTCTTGGTGTGGGAGGGTCCCTGAGTGAGCTATTTAGAGTACATAAAAACTATATGTTCTGGGCACACAAAAGAGGCATTGGCGTGTGATGGGTGGGCTGACAAGATTCACTTGTGGAAGTGCTTAAAACCATCGCCTCAGGCAGCCTGGCAGGCAGCCACATGCCTTTCATAGATGCAGAATTTCTGTCATAGCAAGTCCACAGGCTTCACCATGGGCCTTTTTGTTTCCTATGCCCTCCCAGGCGACCCTGAGCCCAGCCTGACAGCAGCAGAAGTATTCCATGAACAAGGAAGGTCCTCTCTAGCCTGGCCCACACTTCCAGATTCCTTAGCTCCTCTGCAGGCCTGGGCTGCCTCTCAAGAAGGCCAAGTGGTTAGAGGCCTGTAGGTGTCCTCACTCCCCTCTTCTCAGGTAGGAGCAGGGCTAGATATAGCTGTGTTCCCCAAAGCACACATCCTATAGTTTCCATCAAAGGCTGGGGCTAGTAACTGGCACGCTTAACTATGCCCTGGCTGCAGACCTCTCCGCTTTGTCTGCTGACAGCAGCTGAGAGTACCGCAAAAAGCCCTGCTGCCCAGGCCAGCTGCATCCTTTCAGAGAGAATGGAACCCACAGGTCAGCACCGCAGGAAATCACCTGAAAAGACCGCTTTCCATCCAGCACTCACTCACCCATCCCTGCTCACTGAATGGGAAGGCCCTGAGCCACATGTCTTCTTGGCTAGAGAGCTCTGAGCAGCCTTTCCCAAGCTGGCCAGACTGGCAGGCTCCAGATTTATCCGCTTATCTGTACAGCTGCTGCAGCTAAAATTCCCACAGATTGGAGCAAACAATTGGGCTTTAGAAGGACCCCAGAGGAAACTGTCCTGGCTTATTTCACATCATTGGTGTTCTCTCCCCTCCACAGTAGCCTCCTGTAACTCCCCCCCATCACCACCCACAGTTTTTCTGCAGCTACGAGAAGCAGTGTCCCTCCCCAGTGTTTTGGAAGTGACTAAAATCTTTGGCTAACTTTTCTCTAGCTGAGACTCTCTATCTCCCAAGTATTTCTCACTTATAAAGAAAAGTGCTGGGACCTCAAAATTCCTTCAGCTGCAACCAAGCTGCCACACTCAAGGGCAGGGTGGGGGAGGGGCTGGGTGCAGAGTATCACTGCGCTCACTGTGCTGTGAGGATCAACGAAGAGAGATGGGATTATCTCACAGGAAGGCTTTTTAGCAAGTCACCTGACCAAAAACTTGAACACCAGGTACAGGCTTAAAGCATGAGCTTAAATCTCAGTCAAATAATGGCGCCTTCTCCATGTCGCAGATGCCACAGTAATAGTCTCTCTAATCCTGAGTTAGCAACTAGGGATTGGTCTGAACGGACAGGACAGTGACCTGCTCCGGCATGTGTAGATGGATGGGTCTATTTCAGGCCATACTTTCTGAAGCGACCATAAGCTAGATGCCAAAGTCACTTCCAGGAGAAATCGCCAACGCCATCCAGCTGGAATCCAGCTGTTGAATGTGACCCCGTGATGAGCATAACCCACTGAAGCAGCCGTCACTGTGCAAAGGCTTTGAGGGCCAAAGGCGGCCCATCCTGCCCGAAGTCTTCCATGTGGTGTTCCACATGCGTTTTGCCTGGGTCCCAGGTTTCCCTCCAGTGTGTTTGTGCACGGAGCCATGTGGCAGAATCGGCATTCCCAGAAGGAAGGGAAACGCACACCCACCTACCACATCCTTAGCTTTTGACGTCGTCCCCTGGGAACCCAGCACCTTATGGCTGCTGTTTACACTTTTTAAACCCCCACGTTTCCCTAGAGAGGAGTCTAGACTGTTGAGGCTGAGAAGATAACTGGAAGAATGTGTGTGGGGGAAGGCAAAGGGCTGTTTGAGGGATTTGATCTCCACGATGAAGCAGGATGGGCCAGAAGAAACACAGGCTGAGCGCCAAACTCTGACGCCTTGTGGACAGCAGTGTTATCTGAGGATGGCGCTGAGACCCTCAGACTGGACTTGAGCTGCTGCTACAGGAGGACCTTAAAATGCCCCGGATGAGCCTGGTGGCACTGCTGTGCCATGTGCAAATACAGGTGCACTGCTGCACGTTTCAACCCAGTGACTCACCGGGGACAGTGTGTGGGCAGGAGGACAAGGTCAGGCTCGGAGGCCACCGTGTGGGCCTCTGCGGACCCCCTAGAAGTGGCACATGGCTGTGTAACGATGTCTATCACTGTCACGCTGCTCTGCAAGTGACAGATCAACTGACACATGTGATTAGAGCACCTGCCAAACCCCGGGACCATGCAATGGTTTGTTTTAGCGGCTCTAATGCTAAATTCATTTTCTGGGTAATTCTGAGCCCGGATGAGTGAGTAAACCCACAAAGCCTTCTGCAGAGCCGCAGAGGACGACACTACTGATGGTGATTTCTCAAGCAAACCCAGTGAGTGGTGGATTTAGAGGCTGTCAACGTTTCAGAGAAGCTCACACTTACAGACGACTCGTTCGCCGGACATGACGATGTATATCTGTAATCCCATCAGTCAGTGTAATAAACGCAAGGTCAATTCAGAACTATGTAGAGAAACTGTCTCAAAAATAAAGGACACAGAGTTGGGGAGATGGCTCAGCTGACAGGGCACTTGCCACACAGGCAGGGAGTTCAGAACCCCAGAGCCCACATAAAGCCTGCACGCGTGTGACCAGCAGCATGTAAGTGCCCAGGGAGAGAGCTGGGAGATGAAGGCAGGAGGATTCCCAAAGCTAGCAAACCTGGGGTAGACAGCAGTCAACGGAAGACCCTATCTTGAGGTGGACAGTGAGAACCTACATTCAAGAGTATCTCTTGATCTCCACACGTGTGCTTTGCACACATGCTATGGCCAACAAACACCCTATGCTCACGTACATAAGTAACTAGTCAGAGTCAGAGGAGCAGTGGGAAGCTAAACGGAGAACAAGGCAGACCCTGAAGTGCTCGCTGAGCACAAAGAGTCAGCTCCACACAAGCACGGCAGACCTGAAGGTGTGTCGGAGGTCTTCCACGGCAGGCTTGGGTTCCAGGATTGTGAGCCGGCACTCACCCGTGGCCCACGTACTGCCCTGTCGGGGAACAAGGGGAAAAGCAGGCAGCTGAGTCCGTCTCCTGTGGAGGATGCAGAGGAGTTGAAAGCACACGTAAGCCAGCAGCCTAGTGTTAGCACACTCCTCTGGCTCACTCAAAACGTGGGTGACAAGATCCTGAAGGACACGGGCTTGACAGCAGCAATGAAGCAAAAACTGCAACTCAGTGTGGGGGGACAGGATGAAGAAGGGGAGGAGGTCAAGGGAGAAGAGGGGAGGAGGGGAGAGGAGATTGGTGGCTCCAGTCACAGAGAAAAGATTCGGAAGGAGAATCACAGGGCACAAAGACCCTACACCTGGAGAATATTGGACAGAAAGACAAGGACATCGAAGATGGACCTCTGTGACCTTTGGCTGGCCAGCTCAGCAGAAGCCTCCCAGAGTCATGACTTCAGATAGCTTTAAATAGTAAATGTCACCCCAAATGTCAGGGCTCTGCAAGTTTCTGTGCTCTAGAGCCACTTAAAACTCCCTGACATCCCTAGACTGCTCACAAGGACACTTCCTTCCACCTCTCAGGTGGCCAGGCTGTCTTCCTGCCTAAGCTTCCTAGGACTTAGCCATAAGATGGGAGAGATTTTAGAAATCCTCTCTGCACCCATAGGACCAGATCTGCATGTGTCACCTAATAGGCCACAGATCTGTTCCGTAGATGAAGTCTGCCTGAAAAGCCTCACTGGCTTTGCTTTGGCTGCGAAGTGTTCCTCTGCTCTTCCCAGCTGCACGGCTGTGTGCTGCAGGTTTAGCGGTCTTTCCACACTTCTTGCAGGAAGGGAGGAGCCGCTGCTGGGACACAGAGGCTTCTCTGTATCTCACAAATAACTGTGTTCAAGGACACAAAGCCCAACTGTTGTAAAAATATTAGTATTCAGATGCTCTTGTGTTTTGTTAATGCTTTAGTTCCTCACAGTATAGCTCCTGTCTTCTCTCCTCCTTTGCATTCATTTCTGTCAGTTCCAGAATTTATAGCGCAACTCCAGAGCCAGGCTACCAGGTGCTCCTGCTGCCCCCTCACCCACCTGTAAGTCAATGCCGCATCCTGCAAACTTCACCTCTCTATCGCTCCCCAGAGTGCCCTGGGTGCCTTCCAAACACTGTACAGCGACGGAATCCAAGTCCTGTGTTAGAAGCAACCGTGTTTCTTGTTATTGAGTCCAGCCAGTGTCCAGGAAAAAGGGCGCCAGCAAACATCCCCTCCCACTTGGCCTTGCCTATCCTCAGTCACCCTGAACTGAGTGGCCTGTTCCCACAGCACCTTCATGATGCCATGCATCATCCAGTAGAGGCCTGGATGAGACCACAGCCATCTGGTTCCCAGAGTCTACCTGGTCCTTTGTCACCACCGAATATGTATACCACAAGGTGGGCCTGTGGCACCCTTTGGAACAAGGTCAGCTCACCAGCTTTACCAACAATGCTCAATGTCGTTTGAGGGCAGTTTATGGACGCACGTGGTTCTGATGAGTCTGGAAGGCTGCGGTGGGGACGTGTTTATGCAAACTTGTGTTAATATTCACAACCAAGGGCATCACCAGCCTCAGGCCTCACATCAGCTCTTCCGGCCCTGCGGTCTGTCACCCATGTGAGCTCAGGCAGCTGTGGGTCGCTGGGTCCTTTCAACTTACCCTAGACACCTGAGGACAGTAACATGCTGGAGTCGGAAGTCTGGTGTTTCCGACCAGGAGATGTTTTATATATGTTCCTTTTCTTCTCCATCATCTTTGGAACCAGGACACCAGCACAGTGACATCCTGGCCCCATCAGCAGTTCCTTCCATGTGAGCACTTAGACACAGCACAAAGGAGGAATTCCGCAGAAGGCCTGGGCTACACTTCTAATGGTGTTTTGTCGACCTGTGGGAGTGCACACACCTGAGTTTAACCCTCACCAAGTCTATCTGTGACTGGCGTGAGTCCCATGTCAGTTACGCTGGCCTCAAAGAGCAGCTGCTCAGAGCAAACGGGCTAGCCCAGCCAGGAGAGCCCACCTACAGAACCATGGTGTTACCCACCAAGATTTTAACAAGTATGAATCCTGAGAAACAGCCCAGACAAGATTTTAGCAAGCATGAATGGCAGAGAGTACTTCCTTAGGGAGTGGAACGCTCCCAGAGTTCACTTAAAAACCCTAGTATGCCTCACTTCTGCACTGGTTTGTTTTCTTGTTGCCAAGACAAAATGTCTGACCACAGCAACTCAAGGAAGAGAGGGTTTACGCTGGCCCACGCCTTGAAGGTACAGCCCAGTACAGTAGGGAAAGCGTGCCACTGAGGGAGAGTCTGTCAGTCACATTGCATTCATAGTCAGGAAGCAGAGAGAAATTCTGCTACTTGGCCTGCTTTCTCCTACATAGTCATGCCAGGCTCCTAGCTGGAGGAATGGCACCACCCACATCTGGGTCTTCCCCCTTCAATTAACCTAACCTAGAGCATCTCTTACCCAAATGCCCACAGGCTTATCTCCTAGGTGATTCTAATTGTCTCCTGGGTGGTTCTAGTTGTTTCCTAGGTGATTTAATTGTTTCCTGGGTGATTGATTCTACTTGTCTCTAGATGATTCTAACTGTCTCTTAGATGATTCTAGTTGTTTCCTAGGTGATTCTAGTTGTCTCCTGAGTGACTTAATTGTCTCCTAGGTGATTGATTCTAATTGTTCTCCTAGGTGATCCTGCTTGTCTCCTAGGTGATTATAATTGTCTCCTTTGTGATCATAGTCATCTCCTAAGTGATTCTGTCAAGTTGATAACTAACTTTAGCCATCACATCTCAATGCAAACAAAGACCCTCCCAGAGACTGTTCAGTGTGAAGCCTTATTGATCTTTTTCTCACTAGTATGTTCATGATTATCCAGCTTGCAGAAGTTGCACAGCAAGGCTGTTGGTCCTTCAGCAGGTCTGATGCCATCTATTTCTGGGAGTTCTGATGCTCAGCTAAGCCCTGTAAGGTGAGCTGAGAAATGGGATGTCGGGAGTGCTCACAAGTAGCACCCTGCCTTGAGACTGATAGTCAGTGCACCAAAGCTGGCTGTGCACACACAGTGTGACTGGGATGAACATACTTCTTGCAGGGTATCTGGGGTTGCTATCCTCACCACCCAGGGAGCTGGCAGGATACCCCTCTCCCCGGAACCCCAAGGACAAAACACCCAGCAGTGACTCAGCAAATGGCATTGCACACGTGTGGCCAACAGACGGGATGGGAGCCTATGGGCTCACCTGCTTCTTCATGGGCTCCATCCTCACTGTGAGGAACTAGGGCTGCCAGTGGTTGTACAGGTCCTGTGGGTGCTTCTGATTGGTCAAGAAGCCTGGGGAGCTCACGATGCCCTGACAGTCACCAGAAAACACCCGAAGGGAAACAGTGTCCCCACCCACAGCCACCTTGTTTCACCCCTCTGGGCCTCTCCCTTCTCTCTGCCTCCTTGGAATATAAACCTGGAGAGTCCATGGCTCTGCCTGTCCCCTCAGCCTGGCACAGGTACCATCACTGCCATGTCTCCATATTCTGAACTCTTGAGCTATCAGTTCCCTTCTCTCATCCATGCTTGGGATAAGCCCTGGACCAGCCGTCCTGCAACTTGGACCTACCTTTCCAAAATCAGCTTTCAACTGACAATGACTCCCCATTCTACCTGCAGGCCTCCTGCCTCCTGGATTCCATCTCCCAGGACCTGGAGCTCTTTCCTGCTCAGGCCTCCAGGGTGTGTCTTTCCTTAGGATCCAGACTGTCCATCAGTAGGGGTCACCTCCCAAGGGCCTTCCTGCCGGCCCCTCACTTGCTGTCTGTCTTTACACAGTCTCCTGATGAGAAAACACATGCAAGGCGGCCTGTGACTGCACTGTGGGATCCAGTAACTCAGCTGTGGAGGGCAGGAATCCAGAATTAAGCTGTTTGAAGTCCACAGGCTTCAAGAGTCCATTCTGTAGCTCCTACATTCAAGTGGTGCCAGCATTTCTTGGTGTCCTGAGGCTGAGGCTGAGGCTACATCACTCAGACTCTCCTTCCACCTTCCACATTCCTGCTCTGGTGGGGCACCCTGCCTCAGTTTCCCTCTCTTACAAGAATCCAGCCATAGGATGGGACCCACCATACTACCTGAGAACTTGTCTTCACTAGCTTTCCTTCTGCAAAGACTCTGTTTCCACTTAAAGTCACAATCACAAGTAGAGGGCCAAGATATGAACATTTTAGTTGGGAGAAAGGCATTTAGTTCTTAGCATACACTTTTCATATGATTTCTCCAACTAAAATGTAAGCTTCATGAGAAAAGGGACCACGTTTTATTCATCACCATAGCTCTAGCATTTACAGAAATGTGTTCCTCCTACTCAATAAGTACTAGATGGTGGGTAGATGGAGGGCTGACAATGCATAGTTGCATGCATGGATACAAGGATGCATAGATTATTGGGCAGTTGGACAAGGTGGGAGTGGATTGAAAATGGATAAACAAGTAAGTAGATGAATATTGTTGAGTAAATATAGCACTCATGGGGTATGGGTGGGTGGATGGATGGATGGGTGGATGGATGGATGGATGGATGGGTGGGTTAGTACATGGATGGGTGGGTGGATGGATGGATGGATGGATAGGTGAGTGGGTGGATGGATGGATAGATGGATGGGTGGGTGGGTACATGGATGGGTAGGTGGATGGATAGGTGGGTGAATGAGTACGTAGATGGATGAATAGAACAGAGAGGCAGAAGATGGATGGATTGATAAGGTGAATAGATGATGGATAGACTGAAAGGAGGGTTGACAGCAAATGGATAGGTGAGTAGCTAGATGGGTGGTACTATAGGAAAGCGTGGTTGACCCAAATTTCTACAGGTAAGTGATAGAGTTGGGAAGGGAAGTTAAATTACATTCATTTAAACCTAACACTGGAAGTTGAGAGAAGAATGGACTCATTTCCAAAACAAAACAAATGTAGTTTTGGTAATACACTGTGAGGCAGTGTGCTCAGTGTGAAGTGTCCAGATCCCACGTGGAGCATTCTGGTTTCTAGGGCTTACAGAAAGGCCAGATCAAAATGCCCTGAGTGAGCAGTTCCAGGAGCTGGAGGCCTCCTGTGGAATCCGGGAGAGAGGAATGCTTGGTGACCTGCTTCCCTGAGGATTAGCTGCAAAGAGATGTGGGAAGTCACTAATGCCACTTTCTGTCAAGCAATGGCTTCACATTTGGGGCTTATGTACTGGTGGCCTTTTAGACAGGAGACATCCCACAAGATACCTAAACTGCGAGGCTCTGGTAAGTGAGCAACTCAGAAGATGTTTTGGCCTGATTGCTATGAGTACTCAGGCCACCGCCCCTGGGTGGTTCTTTTGATGAAGTCAGGAAGATGGCCCCTGAGCCTTCTATCCAAGCAAGCTCAGTCCAGGTTTAACTCCTCCTATTGAAGCCATCCAAGGTGCTATGAGGTTCCTTGGGCCCCCGCACATAGATCTGTGGGTTTTATAGGAGACAGCTAGTTCAAGACCCCAGGAGAAAAAGCAGCTTTGTCCCTTGCTAGGCTGTGCACAGGCCCACATTCATATCTCATTGTTGTTGCAGGGGAGGCAGATGCGATCCAGAACAATGGGACCTCGGCTGAGGACTTGGCGGTGACAGACTCCAAGCACACAGCAGACCCAAAGAATAACTGGCAAGGTTCCCACCCAGCTGACCCAGGGCACCGCCCCCACTTGATCCGCCTCTTTTCCCGAGATGCCCCGGGAAGGGAGGACAACACCTTCAAAGACAGGCCCTCCGAGTCCGACGAGCTTCAGACCATCCAAGAAGACCCCACAGCAGCTCCCGAAGGCCTGGATGTGATGGCGTCCCAGAAGAGACCCTCTCAGCGATCCAAGTACCTGGCCACAGCAAGTACCATGGACCATGCCAGGCATGGTTTCCTCCCAAGGCACAGAGACTCGGGCATCCTTGACTCCATTGGGCGCTTCTTTAGTGGTGACAGGGGCGCACCCAAGCGGGGCTCTGGCAAGGTGAGCTCCGAGGAGTAGAGGAGCTGTGGGTTTAAGTGCAGAAAGGAAGGAGAGGCGGGCAGGTGAACTGGGGCAGTCCCCATCACTGACATATCCCTGTGTCTTGAGATATGGGCCCTGGTCGGACAGTACTAAGCCCAGGGGAGTGGGCTTAGTCACCACTTAGCCTATTTCTACCTGTCTTGCTCCAGTTGTCCTCCTCACGAGGGACTGTGATTAGGATGTCGCTCAGGGATGCAAGGGCCTTCTGCACCCTGGATTTTGGGGCACCTCCGATGTGGCAACGAGACTACCGTCCTTAGGTGCATATGCCGTATGCCTGGGGCTTCAGCGCTTCTGCCTCTGCGCAGTGCTTCTGGTTTCAGTCCTGATTTGTGCTCATTCTCTGCTGGGTTCAGGCTGCTGATTTCTTGCCGTTGTGAAACAATGATCCGATTGAGGCGAAGGAGGTCAAAGCCCTCCACCTCCAGCCAACTTTCCTCTTTGTCTTAAATAATTTGGTGGGGGAGGGAGGGATGAATGACTGTTTGTGAGTCAAAACTGTATTGTTTTGTGATTTCATTAATTTAAATAGAAATTTGGTTTCATGATGTTTTAAAAGCTAATGTTCTGTGGATTAAAATATATCAGAAGGTAAACTGGTGTGGGTGGTCCAGTTTCCAAGGGCAACATCTGGAGTGGGTGTATGCATTAGCCTGTGGATCGGCTTTGCCTAGCAGCCGGTGCCAGGTGGCTGCCACCTTGCAAGCGAGTGGCATTTTCCGTGACCCTGTTGGGTGGCTGGGCAACTTTGGAGAGTGATGTGGATAAGCCCTGGTTTTTTAGTGCCCTCACAGCCTGGGAGATTCCTCTGCCTGTGAGTTGTGTCTGTTCCCAAAGCCTTAGAGGGCTCAAGAGGGTTTGGACTGAAGTGTGGGGCAGAGGCCTCTCTATGGCTCTAGGGCCTTGGGTGGCGCAGGGTTTCTGAAATGCTGTAGTCTCCAGCCACACTTTTGAGAGTGAAAATGACTATGAACTGCTGAAGGTGAGCTCCACGGTGGCTCTCCTGCTCTGTGGCCCCCAGAGCCCTCGATGTCTCAGCAGCAATCTGCCTCTGGCTGGGGTGTCACCACATCTCGCTTGTCACTAACATTCAGTATGTCCTGCTTGCTGACAGACTCCTTCAGGGTCTGTGCCTATAGGCGTTGCCTTCAGCCCTGATTCGTCAGTCCCGGGGCTTGCTACAAGGCTGACTTATACTGCCATAGCTTGTCAAGTACTCTTCTTGAGGAGCTTCAGCTCTAGAGGCTCCTGACTGGCCCCTGAGGTCTCTCTGTGTGACCAAGCTCCCGTACACACACAGCCTTACCGGCCTAGAAACCTTCACCCAGTCCCTGCAGCTGAAGGGAAAGAGCTGAAATTGCAGGAAAGATGAAATAACTGGAGGGCGCGGATCCCAGAGCCAGTTTTGTGGTCCTGGTTCAAGTCACGTGTAGCACCGTGGCTCTCTCAGAGTGCACAAGTGTGTCTCTCCATGCACTGCTTTAAAACCACAAGCTTTTCAAACTTTTAAAAGCAGAAATTCAAAGCTCAGAAGCAGTCCAAATATTGGCAAATATATATTACATATATATCATTTTTTAAATAATTGGGGAGGGGGTGAAACTTGAAGTATCAAATTTTTTTTTGCACTATTACTATGCATTTTCAATATGGAGGATTATTAAAATGAACAACCTTCATATAAAAAAATTCCTTTGGTGTCTGCCCATGTGACCCTTATTTTCTCATCATCGTTAACTTTTTACATTAGCATACAAAAATAGGGTCATGGCTTTTCCATACAGGGTTGGTTTGTGCTGGCCCTCCCTCCCCTGTGCCCTCCTGCAGCTTGTCAGAGCATAGCCAGAGGTGCCCTTCTCTGCTAGAGGACTGTTAGGAGCATTTGTTTCTATTTGTATTTTGATGTTTATAGATGGGGCAAGGAGCCTGTTTTCCTACACTACAAAGCTCCTTAAGAAAGCTGCGAAGAATAGAGCCCAAAGGCTAGCTGGCTTTCGCTTGGGACTAAAGCCAGCATCCTCCTTGTCATTCTAAGACATTGAACATCTGCAGGGTGCTCAGGTGGGAGCAGTCACAGGTGCCACCACCAGCCACATGGAGATGCAGCTATGTGGCCCCTCTGTGTGGGGCGGGGTCTCCAGCTAGGATCCAGCAGACTGAACACCCTCCCTCACCCTGCGAAGGGACTTCTGGTCCTGTTGCCTCCTGCATCTTCCCTCCCCCAGCACGTGGTGCCTCCGTGCCATGCAGAGCCACCACCCCCGGCCCACAGAATGCAGGGACAACACCCAGCCTTTGTGTTCCCTGGGCTGACATTCAGAGGGAGCACATGAAGAACGCCCTGAGAAGGCACATTCTTCTAAGCCCCGCGGTGAAAAGTCCACTGCAGAGAGCGCTCCCCTTTGTTGTGGGAAGAAAGCAAGGCTGTGCTATGGCCTCAAAGGGAAGGAACAGGTTTCCCAGCCCATACAGTGCCCAGTAGTTGGGAGAATGTGAGGAGGTGGCTTTGAGGAAAAGAACAAGGGCACCTGATCTGACCCCATTACCTCTCACCTATTGCCAACCCTCCCAACCTATTGCTAGCCCCCGTCCTAGGGCGGTCCCCAGGCCTGCCAGCCAGCATCTCCAAACACACATCTTAGGAAGATCCCTTCCCACCCAAAGCAAGCTGCGTCTCACAGAGGACCGAGGCTGACCACGCACTGTCACATGAAGACAGCATGCAGCAGTGCCACAGGGAGACAGACAATCTTCCAGTCCTCCAGCAGGGAGGGATGGTCTACCCTAAGCCCCCTCATGGATGGCCTCCATCTTTTTTCTCTTTCTTATCTGAAAGCTCCATTCTAACCTGCCAGTGCAGGCATTTCATCAACCAAATGGCTGCTCTAGCGGTGGGATCAAGTCCATTCCCACCACTCAGTACTACTGGGTGTGATAGGTCTGTAAATTAGCCAGAGCATCTGCTTCCTGATACTTTTCCATGGTAGTCCAACTTTTATTAAATGTATCTCCATTCTACAGTTAAGTTTAGTCTTCACTGTTAACATGGCATCCAAAGGTTGCAGATACACTTGCCATTCCGTGGCAAGGTGACATGAGAGGCCACATGAGGACACACTGGAATAGCCCATGTAATTCTCCCAGGGTTCCAGCAGAGTGCAGCCATCGGAGAGGGAAGTGTTTGTCATTTCCTTCTGCTAATAGAGAGCTCAGGGGCCAGGCAGAAGCAGACAGAGCTCCTCAGAGGGAACTAGGGAGCCGCATTCCACTCTCCACTCCCATCCACTTGGCAAGCGTCTCCCAGAGACTCTCTGGAGAAGGTGCGTCTGTGCTGGGCACACTAGCGTCTGTGTCCAAGTTCACGCTTTTGAGATTCCTCGTATGAACTGCGCTGTGGGGCATCCTCCCTTGGGCGGTCATTGGTCCCTGGTGACTAACTCTGCCTTCCTGCTGCCTTGGTGGTCACAGCCATCCACCTCCACCTGAGTAGGAGCAGTCATCCCGGAGTGTGACGGGCGCTGCACCTTCTGTGGAGGTGGGACGTTTGTACTCGGTTTGTTGTCATGGTGAATCCCTTAGGTGGTTGTACTGCTACAGTTTGTTGTGAACTCCCTCACAATGTGTATCTCTGCCTTTGTATGCACTCATTAAACATTTTAACAGACCAAAGATGGTGTACTAATTGCATGTGGCCTCTTTAAGTCGTGTTTTTATCTTATTAATGGCACTGTGGGACTGGCATTTCCATGGCCTTGGGAAACACCCACAGGTAAGTCTTGGCGCACCAGCTCTTGCCTCCACTGACAATGGCACAGCCCCCAGTCCTCTGTTTCTGCCACAGACACAGGGTGTCTCTCGCCATGGCAGTGTGGCATCTAACTTTCCCCTATCCTGTAGCCACTCCCCCCTCCCCCGTGTTGCTTACAATGCTTAAGGAGTGTCCTATGCATGTCAAGGGATGCAAGGGCACAAAAGAACCGACCCAGGGCACCCAGCAAACAATTACCCAGTATTTTACTGGTGCTGTGATAAAATACCCTGACAGGAGCAACTTAGGAAGGAAAAAAGGAAGGAAGGAAGGAAGGAAGGAAGGAAGGAAGGAAGGAAGGAAG
>NW_026596962.1:806950-908726 GCF_907164565.1 Psammomys obesus
AAGGAAGGAAGGAAGGAAGGAAGGAAGGAAGGAAGGAAGGAAGGAAGGAAGGAAGGAAGGGGTTATTTCAGCCCAAGGTTCCAGGATATGGCACATTATGACAGCTGGTGGCATTGGGGCCACAGATAGGAGATGAACATTGCTGCTCACTGGAGTTCTCCTTTGTGTTCAGTGCAGAACCTCAGCCCAGCGAACAGTGTGCTAGGGTGTGTCTTACCACCTCAGTTACTCTGACCAGGACAATCCCTATAAACCCAGAGGTGTGTCCCTCTGGTGGCTCTAGATCCTGTGAGAGGTCTGAGGTCAGTCAGGGTTAACCATCTCACTGAGTGGGCACACTAGGACTGCCCTCCTGGGCTCCCCAGGGAGGACTTACTCAAAGAGTGACAAGGCTCCTACAGCTGAGCTAAGAGGTTGGCTCCTCTTGAGGGTGACGTTTGATAAACCTAGATGGCTGAAAAAGGAGAGATAAAGGCAAAGACACGAGGTGGAGTGAATCTGTGCGACCCCTGACCCTCACTCTCACCTCCTAAACCGTGTCTACCTTAAGGGATTGATCATTGCTATGCCTTTGGGGGCAGGGGTAGATCAGCCAGATGGGGACAAGCAATTCTGCCTTGTTGATGAAAAGTACAGCTTGGCATCTAAGGGAATAGATCATGTAAGGGGAAATAATCCCTCTTTGAGCACATGTTGAAAGTCACTGGGAGGCCAAGATACTGGCTTAGTATATAAGAATTATTGGACACTCCCATCAAACCATGACTTAATATTTTATCTTGAAGTTATTTTGTGGTGGTGGTGGTGGTGTTTCTCTGTTGTGTCTGTTGCCACAGTCTCTATTTTGTTTGTTTGCTTATATAGGAAAAGCAGAGAGCAAGAGCTCAGGGAAAATGAAGTGTCCCAGGGGAGCCTTGGGCTTAATGCCTGTGGTTCTTCCTGAGGAGTTTGTAGCCCTGCCCCTCATCACCCCTTCCCACCTGCAGGTATACCTTAGGCTTGGAAGCACTTGCTTCCAGTTAGTCACTCCGATGCCATAAGCCCTGGTGAAGCCACACAGCAAGGAAAGGGCTTATCACCCTTTGTCTAACCCTGTCCGGGTGTGGCGATGTGGTGACGGCAGATTGCACTCGTGTAAGCAATCCGTAGGTCATACTTTCTCAGCACCATGATTTTGCTCCAAGCCATCTGTCCACCCTGTGTGTGGCGTGGTGGGGGTGGGGAGCTCACAGTGACTTTCATGGAGAAGGTGATCCTGTTTCACAAAGGAGACACTGACAGAGCTGCTCCTTCATCGGTTGCCCAAGTGTGAAGCCTGGGCTTCCTCAGTCACACACCACCACCACCATCGCTGCTTCCTCAGCTGAGGGATCCCTCTCCATGGGGACAGCCAAGTCTTGTCCAACAGAAGCCAACACAGGCTTGCCTGCGGAGGTTTACTAACACAAATACTCAGCCCCCAACACAGGGAGTTTAAGTCACAGTATTCCCTGCCGGTAGGGCAGTCACCTCTCTTTTGTGGGTGAGGACTCTTGAGATATCCCACTGATATCTCACCTCAGACTTTCCTCTCTGACCCCTGCTGGGTTGACTTTCAGCAGTACTTCTAGGGGGGCTAACGAGTCACACTTCTTACATGACACCCTGCCTACCGCTAAGAAGGCCATCCTTCTGCAACAGAGCAGGAGTCTAGAACCCACCAGATGGCTTCTCTCTCTTGGATGACCACATAAGCAACCCTCCCCATCCTTCTCTCCCTTTCTCTTCCCCATCTCCCTCCATGTCTCCCACCTCCTATATTTCTCTCCCTCCATGTCTTCTACCTCCTATCTCTTTCTCCCTCCCTTCTGATCATTTTTCTGTAAACAGTCACAAGACAGAGGCGCTTCCTGCAAGTCATTTATCTGAGCGCTCTAATTCTGTTCTTGTGACACTCACCTGAATGTCCTTGATGTCTCCATACTCTCTCACAGCTAAGGAGAACCCTCTAAGTCAGGAATAAACTGCACATCACAAGATTTACAGCAGTACAGCTGAGGGTACAGGACTCACACCGGGGAATAAGTGCCTATGTGCACGAAGTCCCTGAGCTTCACTGACAAGAGAATTGGGCAAGAAAATGTCACTCTCTGTGACCCTGAATGACCCTGAGCACTGCAGCCATGCACTGCCGTTCCCACTTGGAATCCAGCACAAATGCTGCATATCTGCCAATTAAGAAAAGGCCTGCCAATAAGATCCAGGGTAAAACGAGGCCATTCCACTGCAATTCCACGATAGGTTTCCAAAATTCCTTCCCAGCGCCAGCCAAGGAGGCCTTTCTTTGCCTGCTGGGGGTCAGCTACACCGATCCCAGAGATTTTCGGAGGACTGTGGGGCTCTGCAGGCAGGTGCCCACACGGACTCACCCGGCCCACTCTGTCCTCCTCGGCAGGTACCCTGGCTAAAGCAGAGCCGGAGCCCTCTGCCCTCCCATGCCCGCAGCCGTCCTGGGCTGTGCCACCTGTACAAGGTAAGCTGCGGCCGCTGTCTCACCAGCCAAGGGTCACCTGTGTGTGAGCATGCTCTCAGCTCTGTGGACAGGTCTAGAGAGGGTCGCATGAATTAGGACGAGCAGCTCCTTCGGGGGTGCTCACGGTGCCCCAGGGGGCCAACAGGCCTTCGGGGCATCTGTGAGTGCAAAGATAGGAAACAGGCTCTGAAGGAACAGGAACGCAACAAAGAAGTTTCAAAACAAGAGACCATGCAGGAGGTAGAGAGGTTGTCTTTGAGTCTGTGATGTTGAAGTCTCAAGTGACACGATGTAGCTCTCAGGTCATCAGATGGGGAAAATCTGTGAACCTGTGGTGTGGCCCTGTAATGCCGCTCAGGCTGGACAGCCACCAAGAGGACTGGCCTAGAAAGGGCAGCCCGGGTCAGGTCACTGCCTACCTGCTCTGAAAGCAAACTCCTATCAGACACGAAGCCCCCCGAGCATCAGCCGAGTTAAACTCAATGGCCAGTGTCCTTAAGTTCAGTGACAAGGTATCGCCCCCTGAGCGTGTCACAGATAGCATGGCTGGGATCTTCCCTCCCTTCCCAGTGTGGAAACCACCACGTTAACACCCTGGATAAAGCCGGGGAAGGCAATGACAAGGGGGCAGCCTTCGGCCACACTGAGCTCAGGCACTGCTTGTCATGGCCACTGAGTGTCACTGCACAGATCCTGCCTATCCGTGACTGTTTCACACAGACGCATGTGCATCTGAACCATGTGTCGCCTGTCCTCAAAGAGAAGGTTGGAAACAGATGCTCAGAGACCTAAAAACTAGAACATTCTCCCCCTGTGCTACGCCGAGCACCTATCTGGAGGGAGGATGCCAGGGATCATACAACCGCACAATTCTTCTGCAAGCTATTAAGAGTAAGCCAGTGAGTCCTCCCACAGCCGTCGAGGCAGGTAGCAGGAGGGGACCCCTAGCCCACAGGCTCTGGACTCCCTGGGATGGACACTTCAAAATGAGTCTGCGTGAAAGCTTGCACAGGAACTCTGCTTGAGGTAGGTGCCCTGGGGAGCAACCAGCAGGGGTCTAAGGGGGTCACTGTCCCGTGCCATGCCATAGAGAAGTGAAGACTGAGGAGCATTCCCACTGGCCTCTAAGATGGCCAGCCAGGGGCCAGGGCTGAGAAGCCAGTCCTGGGAGCCCTGAGGGAGTTGTGGTGATGCCTCTTGAGTGGCAGGAGTGCCTGGAAGCCCCCATGCAGGGTACCTGGGGAGGCAGAGCCCTGCTCAATTTTAGCTGTGCCTAGCTTCAAGGGCTACTTCAACTCTGAAAGCACAGCCCTTCCCCTGAGTAGTTTCTGAGGGTTAGCTGGGTCCTGCATCCATTTGGCCTTGCTGAACTGGGAAAGATCATGTGCAACCTGATCTGCCCATCAATCGCCTGGCCCTAGGACAGCCTGCAGCTACTCCGACAGGTGTGAATCCTGTGACAATGACAGGTGCTTCGCCTAAGCGGAATAAGGGGCTCATAGTACTCAGGGCTAGCTGACTGAACCAAGCCATAGGGCACGATGACACCGCCTACCCTGGCCCCTGGCCCCTAGGCTTAAGACACTGCTGCAGAGAGCAGGCCCTGTGCACCGAGAGTAGATTCTGACAGGAACCTCAGTGTTTCCCACAGCCAGGAACTATCAACAGAACATTTGTCCCTTCTCCTTTAAAATTTACTTAGCAGAGAGAAGCCAGCCCCTCCTATTCTCGACATTTTCATCCCAAATGAATACATTTTAAATTCTCTGTGCACATATTTGAAAGCCTGGCCAAACCTCGGGCCAGCTATAAATGACAACCTTGCATAGGCACAGAGTCCCATCTCCTGTGGACATGTGCTTAGGATGCTAAAACGTGCTACAAGTTCCCAGTGTGAAGGTCTTTGCATCTAGAGTTTGTGGGTTCCCGTTATAGTTCCAACAGGGTTTGAACCTACTGGCTTGAACACACACTGAACCAAAGCACAGCAGACAGTGGCTATTAGGTACTATGTGTAATGTTTACTTGTCTACTGTGAGGGAACACAAAGCAACAGAGAACTCTTCCAGGGCCTGTGTTCTGAAGCCACCCAGGCCTCCCTGATCCACCAGGAGAGGCACAGCCATGATGCTGGGGGCTGTCCCCACAGAAGGTAAGCAGAGAGGCGGGTGTCGGCCCTGGCAGCCTGGGAGTTTCCTTGTCACAGTTTCAACCCCGCAGGACTTTCCTAGTGAGTGTCCCGAGTCTTCTCTCTCTTCCTCTCAAAGTGGGCGATGTGTTCCTCTACTGTGGTTGTCTTCGTTACGTTAAGAAAGTGATGATGAATTTCAGGGCATGGAGCATATGACAGAAGCCACAGGGAAAGCACAGCCAGGGATGGCCCCTCTAAGGTTTCAGAAATATGCATGCCATTCCATGATTCAGTGACTGGAAATGAATGGGCTCACCAAGGAGATAAAGCCATTAAGTGCAAGCCACAGCCTGGACAGCAACTTCCAGCATTAGGACAGTGTTTCTCAACTGGTGGGTTTCAGCCCTTTGGGGGAGGGGTGAAAAGATCCTTTCATGGGGCTTGCATATCAGATATCCTGTCTATCGATGTAAATACATTGTGATTCATAACAGTAGCAAAATTACAGCTACGGAATAGCAACGAAAATATTTATGGTTGGGGGTCAACATAACATGAGGAACTAACTATGTTAAATGGACCCAGGATTAGGAAGGCTGAAAACCACTGCATTAGGAGATGGAAACTCTCTCTCCTGCAAGTCAAAAACTCAGAGGAACACTGGGGAGCATGGCTAAGCTGGCAGTCCTGGCTCCAGTGGCGCAGTGCACTTCTTCCTCTCTGTAACCATGGAACATGCTACCTACTGTGCTAAAAAGGGCGTCTCTCTGTCTGTGTCTGTGAAGACAGGTATGCACACTCATTCTTTGGAGCCTGGGGGCAAGTGGGACAGAGCAGGAGACACACAGAACATTTGAGAACAAAAGGGAAGGTTCCAGAGAGGGGAAAGGTGTGGATCTCAGGCTGAGGAGCAGCTCCCCAGAATCACACAGGTGGGTCTCATATGTCCCATCTGGGCAGCCATTTTTCTGCATCGCGGCTGACTAGGCTTGAGCCTGGCATGGACTGGCACCAGGCAGGCAGCATGCTCTGCTGAAGAGGAGTGTGGTGAACAAAGCTAGGCAGGAGCTGAGGAGACGCTGTCCATGAGAACACCCTCTCCATGCGTCTGTGTGGCTCGGCAGGAGCCAGGGCGAGCTCCCTCTGGAGGTTCCTCTCAGCCTCACCTTGCCAGCCTTGCTGGACGCCTCCAGCCATCACCACTGTGAACAGTCAAGATGTTTCCCAAAAGGCTCACTCTGCAGCAGACCCATTGTGCAAACAGACAGCAAGGTCCACAGTCACAAAACCAGGTACATCCTGCAATCCCAGCACTAGGGAAGTGAAGGGGGATTCACAAGTTCAAGACCAGAGAGGTCTGCATAGCATGACTCTGTCTCCAAAGAAAGAAGTATCTCAGTGTTTGGATTCTACTTCTACTGTGACTTCTGTCTGCTACTTATATGAACTATTACACTTTGGTTGGTCACACTGAGGTCTTAAAAACAATGGACGTTGGAAGCAGTGAAGAAATGAGAGAACTAAGAGCAATCCCCATTCTGCCTCCCGCCATGTGTAGAACGAAACAAGGACAAACGCCTCAGGAACTGAAAGATGCCAGCACAAGGTGCCACCGAGCTGCTGACCTACAAAGCTGGGAGGCAGCACTGCCAGGTCTGTCGCTCCTCTTCTGGAGACCTCACACTGCCCAGGAGAGGTCTGGAAGCAGGCAACCGAGCCGGACCCCTTTGAGCCAGGAAAACCCAGGCCTGGAGAGCATCCAGCAGACACCGGAAGTGCTTGGCACTGCCTGGGCTTTCTCTCTTTCTTTCTGGCCAACGCTGAGTTTCAAGTGCACATGTAGGAGATGAGAAATCCAGAGGATTCTGAGTTAACCCCTACAGTACAAGGAAAGGAGTGAAGCTTACAGAGGAGGCCAAGGGATCTTCATCCTTCAAGTCCTGAAGCAACATGAGGGAGCTGGTGCCCCCCAACATTGCAGCAGTGTCAGAGCAGCTTTCCCCTCACAACTGGCTACAGGTCAAACTCCCCCTAAGGAGCCCAGCCCTGGAATGTGGCAAAGCATCATCTGTCTCTACAGCAGATAGCGTTCTGCTCTTCAGTGTCTGAGGGGAAATGCAGCACTGTGCAGCAGGGAGGGAGATCAGGGAGGGGCCAGCCTGAGGTCTCTACCTAGCCACACCTGTCCAGAAAATGAAAAAAGCCGTGTGGGTGCTGCCGGGCCTTCCATGAAGAAAGGCTCTCTCTTTCATAAGTCATCAGCGCCTGTGAAATACATGTTCCAACTCCCAGCCAAGAACCAAAACACAGGAGAGACCGCACATCACTTTAGACCCCAGAATTTAAGAGGCATGGGTTTTTCTAGGAGAGAGGGGAGGGGGGAGAGAAAGAGAGAGATAACATTCTCTCCTGAGATATAGTACAAGTGGTTTGATCACAAACAGTGTCATAGCTTTTTCTGTAAATGTAAACAAGGTTAGACCTGGGGCCAGCCGGTGCCAAGAGGGACACACATGCTGAAATGTCTTGAAGCAGCTGTAGCATCTGGGTGGTCACTGTATGGAGACTCAGAAGTGGAGAAAGATGGCCCCACACACCGGACAGGGCTGCTCCATCACCATCCTGAGACCGTTGTCATAAATGCTGGTTGCCTCTGGCACTCTTCTCAGCCATGACCCTAACATTTAAATGGCTCACAAATAGGTTGGCCCCTACCTCGAGTCACAGTGACTGCCACTGACTTCCAAGTAGGAAACTGGGGTGAAAGAAAGACGCTAGCTAGCCTTGGCCTTCTTCCTCTGGAGACAGCGTTAGCAACTAGAGTTGTTTGAAAGATTTCCAAGGCATGGAGAACAGGAACCAACACAGAAGGCAGAAGGGGTGGTAGAGGCAAGTCCCTCCAGGGAAAGGCTCTGTGGGTGTCAAGCCCAGGAAGTTGAGATGGCAGGAGACATGTTTGCTTTCCCTTTGACCTAAGCAGGGGAAACACATTCTATCAAATCCAAACTCACGTGGTGGGCTGTGCTGAAAAACAGTGGTATCTCAGATCTGCAGCTGCCGCCCGGGGCTCACAGAGCAGCCTCTGAGGCTAAGTTAAGCTGAAGAGCTTAAACACAGACCGGTGTGTGTACTCACGCCCTCACCCTAGGGTGCGCTGAGGACTCTGGACTTCGGTGTCCTGGTGCCACCCCGTGGCTAGGATGTCTGCAGGGGTCTGCAAAGGTAAGTCGTGCTGTGGAGGAACAAGATAGCTGAGCGCTTGCCTAGCCTGTGGGAGACCATGGCTCAAAATTAAACATAAAGGAAAGAAAGGAATACTTACTGGAAAATAACTTGTTTTGATTCTTATCTCCTGTGGGCAGAACAGAATGCTCCTAACTGCTGGTGTTGAGGCCTAGTTTCTCGTTTGGCAGAAACTGGCAGGGTCTGCATTTTAACTACATGGGAATGAAACCATTTCAGCGATAACGGTGGAAAATCCTCCTGTCCTTAACCTTAAATAAAATTGCACTTGCAAATCCAACTTAGTTAGGACCTGCTTTCCCCGCCCAGGGGACTCCACCCATCTGCAGTATTCAGTTCTTTCTCTCAGATATAAACAATTTCTTTCTGGCCCAGAGCTTCAGAACTTGATACAAATCTGCAGACTCTGAAGTAAATAAGTAAAACACATGATTTTAGACTTTATTCTTCTCCCACATCGTGTCTTTTTGTCACAAGACAAGCTGTACCTGTCCTTACACGATCCTCCCACGATCCTCCCACGCTCTCCGGGACTGGTCTGCCTGTTTACCGTGGCTGCCTCCAGCTCCAGGCCTAGACTACCGAGCGCCTCAGTGGGCAGGTCCTTGGACCCCTTTGCGTGTCAGTTTCACACTACAAATGAAGCAGAGGAGGATGGGTTTGGTTCCAGGTCACTGAGGAGACATCGCATCTCCTGTTTAAAACTGAGTCAGCTCTTCAGTGGTCACACGGATCTGCATGGAGGCAGGAGAAAGAAGAAGTGTAACCTGTGATGCTGGTTGTGCTTCCGGGCAAGCGGGGGACCCTTCTCAGGCCAGAAATGAAGTAAGAATAGGGATATTTTTATTTTCGCTTGACCATAAAACCCTAGGCCGCACTTCCCTACGTAATGGTTGTTCTTACAGTTCCTGGCCTATAATGAGCTGCAAAAGGTGAGACTGTGTCTCGGACTGTTTTCAGGGAGCAGCCTCTCTTCAGGAGAACAAGCAGACACCCGGTCTGATGGCCAAGGACCTATGCCCAGCTTTCACCAGCAGGAAACTGGATAACACATTAAAAACCCTTCCTGACCTCTGCCGAGAGCGTGTCGAGCACCCCCTGCTGGAGACGGCCCTGTTTCCTGCTGAGAGAAATTGGAATCTTTCAAAAATAGTACAAATGGGCTAACGGAGAAATTTTGCATCCTAGAATTCAATGACCTGCTTGGCCGGGGATCCCCCTTCCACAGCTCCAGAATGATTCTTCGTAATTTAACTTTGTGTCACCTCCAAAAATTTGTTGTCATCTTTGTTTATTAATACGATGCAAAGCTCGTATTAATAAAACAAGTGAGGTTTCTGATGTGCACAGCTCATTAATAAAACAGGTGAGGTTCTTAAGAAAAAAGAAGAAAAATACGTGTAGTAGGATCTCCTTCAAAACCATCTGCAACACACATCCTTGGCTGCCTCATGGCCCGGGGCATCATTTAACACCTTCCTGTAAGTATGTAGCATTGTCCAAACAATGTTTGTTTTTTCTTTTTTTTTAATTTTTAAAACAAGACTGCTTTCACAGACCCTCACTTGTACCAAATGCTCGGCTTCAAACACAACTGTGGGGTTCACCGACCAGGCCCTGGCATCAGGTGGGCCAGGTGGCAAGGCCTCCAACCCACTTGGATTCCAGGAGTCGTAGCAGGCCAGCAACCTTGGCCTTGGTTCTGTGGCCTTTCTCGCTGGTGGTGAACTGACCTTGTCACGATGCCTGTGAGATGACTGCTCTTACAGTTCATGGCCTGTCGTGAACTGCAAACGGTGAGAATGTGTCTCACGGAAGACGCACTGCAGACATGCTGGGGGAGACAGAGACTGCAGTCCTGAGAACAACAGCAGTGTTCAGGGTGGGCTCTGCCCAGCTTTAGTGGGCACAGCGGAGAAGGTGTCTGCCAGAGAACAGATCTGTGATAATGAACTAACAGAGCAAAGTCCTCCCTCCCAAAGATGCCAGCTCACCAGAATGTAGGTGACCTTGCCCATCACCAGGATCCTCTGGCAGACACTCAGAAAATCTGGACCATTCCTACATGGAGTGTGGAGTAAGACCCATGGGGTTTTACCTGTGATGAATAATTGCGCTTTGACAAAGAGACAGGGGCAACTCAACAGAAAAATGATGATCTTTTCAACAAGTGCTCTGGGAAAAATTGGACATCTGTCTACCAAACATCAATAATGCATCTCAACTCAAACCTTCATCTTATACAAAAGTCAACTGAAAATGGATCATAACTCTCTACTGACACTGCAAAATTCTAAAATTTTAGATGAAAATATAGGATACAGTCGTCCTGATTGAGGTAGACAAGAGTTTCATAGACCTGAAATGAAAAGCTGGTTCATCAAGAAAAGAGGTAAATCAGACCCCATCAAAGCCCAACACTGTTTGCACAAAACACTGTTAGGATGCTGAACAGGCGAGCTGTGCAGACTGGGAGAAAATATTTGTCTATATATTTGTATATTCAAGAAGTCAGAGTGGAGCTGTGGTCCTGGAGAGAGAGAAGGAAGTGAGGGATCAGGGCTTAACTAGGTCAGGTTCTGCATGGGAAGGAAGCAGGAGCAGGTGGCGACAGATTCACAGCTGCTCCCGAGCTGTATGCTTAAAATGAGACCCCGTGTTCTGTACATTCTAAGAGCATAAGCTCTGATGCCACGCTGGTCCAGCCCATGCAGCCTGTTGCCCCAGGATGTTGCTACTATGGTAACTGAAGGGACATCTGGGCTTTTGCTCTGCTGCCACGAAGCCAGGCCTAGAACTAGGTGGTGTCCCAATGTGTGACTGTCACCAAAGAATTGCCGCCTCAACTCCACCTCAGGCCCAAGCTGCACAAGAGGAAGCCGAGGCCTGCTCCACCCAGAAGCTTTCCAAGAGCTCCTGGGGTTCTGGCATCAGCCTTTGGCGGGTGCTCTCCTGTTTCTGTGGCTAGCTCTGTCCTACACACTGTCGTAGGAGGAGGGTTTTTCTATTGCCCTTCTTCATCCTCTCATTAGCTGAGTGCCACCATGAGAGTCCAGCTGCCAGCACCTTTGGAGCACACACAGGCCTGTTTTGTTGTTGTTGTTGTTGTTTTCTATGGAAGAGTAAAACCTAGATGGGGCATGAGGTGCCCTGGAAAACTAGGGAGAATGACCCAATGTGGTAACACCTTCCAGATGACAAACGTTACCTGGGTCGGGGGGCGGTGGCAATGACCCCCTTCCTGTGTACTGAAAACTCCCCTTTCTCTCATCTTCTAACTACAACCACCCCTGCCCAGTGTCTCCCTCACCGGAGGACAGGCCTTTCAAGAACGTCTCATAAAAAGATGGTCCATCTAGATTCTACTTGAACAGCATCTTTCATGCATCATGACTTAGAGATGCCTTATTGCGTGTTTCAAAATGGTGTTCATTTCATTGCTAAGTAGCATTCCATTGAATGTGTATGCCAGCATGTGTTGGTTTTCTTGATGGGGAACATTTGGGGGTTTTTATAGTTTGCAGGGATGAAAAATTCTACAAACCTTTACGTACAGGTTTTGAGTGAGCAGTTTCTCATTTAAGATTTAAATTATTTTCCTTCAAAAAATCAGCGACCAATATGTTCATTTAAAAAAATTTTCAAAGACAAAGCATTTCTTTTTTAATTCTTCACAGCATGAAATGGAATTTAAGGGGCATACAGTAAGTATATAATTGATGCTGTAAAAAAAGCTGCCATGTTGTTTTCCCCAAGGACTGTCCTATTTTGTATTCCCACGACAATACATAGGAACGTTCCAGTTGCTCCCTGTACTAGCCAACACTTACTGCTATCAGTATTTTTTCTTAGCTACCTGAACATGCGGGTACTAACAGCTCATGGCTCCTGTTTGCATCACCTTGAGGGCTGTTGGTCTTGAGCAGCTGTTGTTCGTGTGCTGATTTTTTCCACACCTCTTTGGTTAAATGTTTGTTCAAGTGTTTAGTCTAGTTTTTAGACAATTTATTTTCTTACTGCTGAGTTTTGAAGATTTAATGTTTTTGTAAACATATTTTGTGTTTGAGTCTTTTTTTTTCCTCATATGTGATTTCCAAGTATTTTCTCCCAGTCTGTCTGTAGCTCCTAACAGTGTTTTGTGCAAACAGTATTGAGCTTTGATGGGGTCTGATTTATCTATTTCCTTGAAGAACCAGATTTTGGTGTCATGTTTAGGAAATCCTTGTCTACTCCTGGTCAGAAAGTCGTCTCCTGTTTTCGTCTAAAATTTTACAGTGTCAGTAGAGATTTCTCATCTATTTCCAGTTAACTTTTAGATGAAGTGAGGGTTTGGGTTGAAGTACATTTTTATTGGTGTTTTTTGCATATGAAGATCCAATTGTTCCAAGGTCAAAAGACCATCTTCTCTCTGTTGGGTGGTCTTTGTTACTTGGTCAAAGTGCATTGGCCAAATTAGGGAAGCCATATTACTGGGTGCTATTCTGTTCCATGGATCTGTGTGTTAGCTCTCTTCCAGGGCCAGCCTTGCTTGATTGCTAGGACCACTTCCAACTACTTACGAGTGTTCTGTCTGATGCTATCTATATGAAGGGCTTGTGGACTTTCGTCTGACACAGAAGCTGAAGCTGTTAGCCATTTAGTTAATGACAATGAGGATCATGGTATAACCGACCCAGAGAAATGCTGAGTGCTTGGCAGATGGCATCCCATGGAAGTGGGGTTATAACCCAGGGAGCCACACCCATTACACACACCCTCACAAGCTCCAGAGAAGCAGCTCTTGGCTTTCTAGTGACGAACTGCTCGGGAGGGTTCTCCCGACCCACATGCAGAGAGACAGGATGCTTCGAGGGACTAGACTGCACCTCAGAGCTGCCCTGCAGACAGGCTATGCTTATCGCTCCTGCTGTCGCTCTTGCTGCCTGGCGGCTGAGGTTCCCCCAGGCACAGTGCTGATTCTGAGTGTGTGCTGGGAGCAGTGGAGGGAGACGTGAGGAAATGAGCGCAGTCTCCGCCAGAACTCCCTGTCTGTCGTTTTCTGAGGAAAGCAGTGTTGTGAAGCCTCCTCATAGGCTTTTTCCCAAGGATACCCGGCTGGGTGATAGACTCTTTCATGGTGCTGTACATGTGGCCTGTGTTGAACACAGTACTGTGGCAGCCAGAAGTACAGCATCGGAAGAAAGCAGAGCCGTTTCAGCCTACCTTCCAAGCTCGTGCTCACTTGGGATAAATCACTGCCTCTGTGCTTGCTAGAGTGTCTAAGTGGCTGTATTCACTGACCTAGCACCTTCTGGCTCTGTGTACTACAAATCCTCAGACCTGATGGGCACTCACACAGGCTCCCTCTGCCTGTGACGGCTTCAGAAATAGAGAGTAGCCACCTGGCAAACTGTGCTTACACCACCAAGCATGCCCTGCTAAGCCCCATGCCTCACTGGGGGCACAGCAGCAGCCTCCCAATTCCCACAGTGCGGAGCATAGAGTCTCACCATCCTCAAGAGGATGGACCTGGCCCAGCTGTGTCCTCTACGTCCTGAGCTGCATGCTTCTCTCTTTCAGGACTCACACACATCAAGAACTACCCACTATGGATCCCTGCCCCAGAAGTCCCAGCACGGCCGGACCCAAGATGAAAACCCAGTAGTCCACTTCTTCAAGAACATTGTGAGTGACCATGCACAGGGGGCCGAGGAAGCATCAAGGGAGGGGTTGCTGGATCCAGGAGAGTCCACAGCTCATGGCCTCTGGGATCCTTCTCAGGTGCAGCTGGCCTGAGGGACACTACCCTCAGCAGGATCTTGGTCATCTGAGCTCCCAAAGGATACTCTTAGCTGTGTCTGCCATGTAACAAACTGTGTATTTGAATGAGAATTCAATTTCCCTGAAACCAGACAGCTAGCTGATGCTTAGTTAAAAAATATAGACTTTGTAACCCCGAGAAGGGATCATGATGCGAATAGGCATTGCCCAAGAGGACTGAGGGGTGCAGGGAGCAGAGACATGCAGGGTGTTTCAGGCCAGCAAAACTGCTCTGTGTGGCATTGTAATACAGGACAGGGGACGTTCGTCTACACACATAGGATGCATGCTACTACAGTGAACCCTAGTGTATCTCTCTGATAATAATAATCCTCCGATCACATTAATGCTGATGCTAAGTAGCAGAAATTGAGCAGATGTGTGGAAAAGCCCTATAGATGTCAGGGAAATGTGCGACTTCATTACAATTCCTCGGTAAATCTTAACTCTTCCATTAAATAAATGTCTTAGTTACCTCTCTGTTGTTGTGAAACACCATGACCATGGCAACTTATAGAACAAAGCCTTTATTTTGGGCTTACAGTTAAGAGGGTGAGTCCAAGACTATCATGGTAGGGAACATGGCATCAGGCAGGCAGGCAGACATGGCACTGGGGCGGTAGCTGAGAGATCTCATCTTGAGACATAAACATGAGGCAGAAAGGTGGGCAGAAAGGCAGGTGATGATAGATCATGGATGGATGGATGGATAGAGTGAGTGAGTGAGAACGGCTTACCTCAGCAACACACCTCTTTCAACAGGCCACACCTCCTTATCCTTCCCAAACAGTTCCACCAACTACTACCAAGCTTTCACATATATGAACCTATGGGGATCACTTTCATTCAAACAACCACAATAAAGTTGTTGTTGTTGTTGTTGTTTTTTCCAAACTATTAATGAGGGGCTGGAGAGATGGCTCAGGAATTGATAGAGCACTCTATGTATCTCGTTGGGCTTTTTATTGCTTTAATGAAACACATTTCCACATCACAGTCATCATGGAAGGAAGTCAGAGTAGGAACCTGGAGGCAGAAACTGAAGCCATGAAATGCTGTTTACTGACTTGCCCCTCATGGGGCTTTCTTATGCGACCCCAGGACCACCTCCCAGGGATGGCCCCACCCACAATTTCTTGGGCCCTCCCACATCAATCAAAAATCAAGAAAATGCACAATAGATATGCTTACAGGCAAATCTTATGGAGACATTTTCCCAATTGAAATTTCCTCTTCCCAAATGACTACGTTGTGTCAAGTTGACATAAAACTAGCCGGCACACTGCCCTTGCAAAGGATCTAAGTTCAATTCCGGTCACCCTCATCAGGTAGTTCAAAATTGCCTATAACTCCAGCCCCAGCCCCAGCCCCATCTGTGGTCTTCGTGGGCACCTGAATTCATAGGCATGTACTCACATCGACACATACTTTTAAAAAATGGGGCATCGTTTTGAAACCAAGCACCAGTAGGTACAGCATTTCCAGCCCTAGGAAGGGCATGATGGAGGCATGTGTTAGCTTCTGATGCCTGACGGACTGGAGCCACATCTGCTGACATGAGCTAGTGGGGCCCTCAGGGAGAGAGCAGGGCTGCCTATAGGAAAGTAAGTCACTGAAGCCCACATTTCTCTGTCTTCCAGGTGACACCTCGCACACCTCCTCCATCCCAAGGAAAGGTAAGACCTTAGATGTTTTGATCCATTGTCAATTCATGCATATGATCATCCTGAAATCCCAAAATGTGTTCCAAATGGAACTGGGCTCAGGGCTCCCCAAATCCACCCCAGTCTTGCTTCCAGAGGCTTCCAGTGGGGCACAGCAGCTGAAGGGCTCCAGCTATACATACGAGGCCAGCGTGTCCAGGCACTGTTCCCCTGAGCTGGGATTCACATCCTGGCCTTGGAGCCTCAGGTGGCCCGCATACTCTGAATGTGGCACATTTGACGAACCTGATCCTCTTGGGGGAGGCATGCCATTTTGGTTGTTCCTGTTGGTTTCAGGACTTGGCCACGGGTGATCACCACGTCACTGTTTCTTTCGTCACCGTTTCTTTCTCTTCCTCACAGGGGAGAGGCCTGTCCCTCAGCAGATTTAGCTGGGTAGGTGATGACTATGTTTCCTCTGCTTCCTCCTCCTCTGCAGCCTGCACAGCCCACTGACTTCTAAGTTCTTCCAGTTGCTTAACACTCGGCTTCTCTTTCCGGCCCAGCCCAGCTCGCCCACCATGGTTGACAGGCTTTTCTGTTCCAAGGCAGGACTGAAGCCTTTCAGTGTGGATCACTGCCAGGCGGAGACCGGGGCACTGCACACCCTGTGCCTCCCTCCCACAGGGCTCTGAGCTCCTTCCCGAGGAAGGGCCACATCACAGTGGAGAAAATCCAAGTTCTTTCCTAGTCCCCCAACTGGGAAAATGAGTCTCAGAAGACCAAATATAGGACAATGCTGGCTGCTCCTTAAAATAGAACTACTGATCCAATATGAGAGATGCTAAACTCGGTCATGTCATTTCTAATAACCCCTCTCCCCATTAGTCCAGGAGATTTGGGGTTTTGTTTGCGTGTTAGTAATACCTAACACTGAGCCACTAAAACACCAAGAGTGATTCCTTAGGGGTTTTATGCTTTTAGACACAAGAGCAAAGTCTCAATGATGATTTTAGTTGGTTGAACAGCTTGGCTTCTAAATATTAGCAACTTTTGATGTCTACGCCAATTTAAAGTGCTTACTCATACATCCTAACCAAGTATATTGACCCCAGCTGCTAGCAGACACTAGATACTAGATACTCTTTTCCTTATAAATTGCTGTGATTTTCAGAGCTGCACAGATGCATAAACACCAGCCTGTTAGCCAGAGTTGGGGGTGGGGTGAGAGATTGTCTATCTGTGGACAGTGTGGTACAGATCCAGCTGTGCCAGCCAAACAACACACAAGAGAATGGGGACAGGGGAGGAAGGAAGAGACAGAGAGAGGAGAAAGAAGGGGAGAAAGAAGAAATGGGGACAGTAGAAACAACAGTGAGAAGAAGATGGCGCCAGGCATGGGGCACACACCTGTAATGCCACTACTTAGTAGGCAGAGGCAGGAGGATTGCTGAAAGAGCAAAGTGAGCCTATATAGTGGGGGAAACAGAGCTGCTCTGTCTCAAAAAAAAAAAAACTGAGCTATGAACCATATGATAAAAATGCACGTTGGACCTGTTCTGTTTTTCTTTTCTTTTCTTTTTTCTCACATGGTAAATCTTCAAAACTGGTGACAATAAGGTAGGTGTCTACACAGACCTCACTCATAGCCTTTTTTTGCCTTTAACTTTCTGTGCCAGCAGGAAACAAAGATGATATGAAGAATGACATCTATTTTAACCCAGAATTCTTATTTAGCTACTGCTGTATATGTCTTCATTTTCTAGGCGTGGGTTGTCAGGGCGTTGTGCAGACTGGATGTCAAGTGGTCAGAGAGGAGGCCTTCTGGGAACTTGGGGAGGCCCTTTGTCCTACCAATGAAGGAATAGGTCTTGGCGTCTGTCTTCATTCTCCAGTTTGTGTCTCCCAAGGGCTGCTTGGGTCTCTCTTTGTCCAAAGTTCCTCCAGGTTTTTGTTGTCTGTTTTCAGTACGGCCTTCTTGTCTGGAGTTTCAGAAACTCCTTCTTGCTTTCTCAAAACCCTATTGTATCTATCTTGATAATGTCTAGGTTTCAGAAGGAAAGTGACTAGGAAAGTCCTACATTATTGCTCTCTGAAGGTTAAGCTGTTCTGGTATCAGGAGTTCTCGGTTTGGGAGAAAAGCCATGCTCTGGGACAAAGGGACCCAGCATCTGCCCAGAGAACTGTGTTTCTGCTACTTAGTTGCCTGTGTATTGGTACCACGCTCCCCAAAGTGACACAACCCTTCCATGTGTTATCCAAGAGTCCAAGTGTCTGGGAAGCCTCCAGGATGCATGAGTGGCTCTGGCTGGCCCAAGTGCTCAGCATAGACCTTCTCTCCTCTCGTTCACATTCCTTACCCTGTCAGAACACCTGTCACCGAAACAGCCTCCTGGCTGCGGGGGAAGGGGGGGTGGCTATCTGTCCCAAACACAGGCTAAAGATAGGAAAATGATGGATGTAAGTAGCTGGAATGGGAGAGAATGTTGGCTCATATGGCCTGGGTCTAGCTTCCATCCTGTCCAAGCCAGCCAGGTACCTGGATTCTTCTTAATCCTGGCTGCACTGCTGGATGGCCACACAGATGGATTCCTTCTCAACCTCCTTCTTGCCTAATGTACTTGTGTGAATCACCATGTGTCGAGGGTGCTAGGAGCAGTGCAGGCTGATGGCTGGTTCTGATTCTGGAGCTGTTCTTGACAGCTGGTTTCCCGTTTCCTCTTGTCTAAACCCTAGACAAAATCTTGAGCCCTGCCCTTGGGGCAGACTTCCGTGAGTAAGGAGTGAGAGTCTTTCTGGTTAGCCTCTGGGATTGTGCACTGGGTTGGGTGAAGACCTTACCCAGAGTGCTGGTCTCATCACTCAGGCTTACCGGGGAGTGT
The DNA here is from genome assembly GCF_907164565.1 of Psammomys obesus. Taxonomy (NCBI): domain Eukaryota; kingdom Metazoa; phylum Chordata; class Mammalia; order Rodentia; family Muridae; genus Psammomys; species Psammomys obesus. The sequence goes on from NW_026596962.1 coordinate 825,161, forward strand.
TCCTTTTTGTGAATAAGCCAGTGCTGGAACCCACAGAGACTTACACTACAGTGCTCACTGTCCATCACTGCATCCCACAGGGGTAACCATCTCAGCACAGAGTGAGAGGGACCAATGGAGGCAGGAGGAGGGGTGATTGCCGTCCTTAAAGGCCAACTGTATAGGGGCACAAGTGCCCTTATGACTCTGCTCCACCCTGAGAATGAATGCCCTGGTACAGAGCTCTGCGGCTGCCTGTAAAGTTGGGCACTTGTGCCCTAGAACATTCACCACTGCCTGGCCCAGGCCCTTTGTTCTCCAGCAACACCCCCTGATGGACTTGGGGACAGGCTCTTCTCCAGCCCCTCCCCATCAGAGCTCCGTGCCGCTCTGGCTCCTGAGTGACTCGCTGGTGCCACCCGGTGGTTAACGTCCTCCTGGCTAGGCCCTGGAGGGGGCTGTGAGCAGACACTGAGCTCTGGTCTTTTCTTGCAGGGGGCCGAGGGGCAGAAGCCAGGATTTGGCTACGGAGGCAGAGCTTCCGACTATAAATCGGCTCACAAGGGATTCAAGGGGGCCTACGACGCCCAGGGCACGCTTTCCAAAATCTTTAAGCTGGTAATGTAACATTCCTACCGCGGGGAAACACCTGGGCACTGCTGCGGGAAGTGGGGGCCTGGAGCCGTGCTCTGTGTTCACTGTGCCCAAGACCTCCAGGAAAAACCATGACCCCAGAGTGATGCCAGGGGTCAGGAAGAAAGACAAATTCCAGAATGCCCAGCTGAGCTTAGCCAAAGGCTCACCACCTCCCCCACCCACAACTTACCTTCCCTTTCTCTTAGCCACATAGCTCTGCCTTCCTTCTGGGTTTCCTAGGAAATTAATGTGGTGCCAACAGTGCCATGCACAGACATTCCGTGGGCCTCACTATGAGCCCACGCTGTGCCTCCTCTCTCCCTAGAGCTGAAAGTCAGGTGAGCCACTGGATCCCCAGCCAAGGGGAATGAGTGGCACCTCTACGTGGAAGCGGCTGACAGGAACCTCTTGAGGGAGGCTCACTAAGCTCACTCAAGGGGACCCAGAAAGCCCCAGGAAGGGGCCTGCTGCTAGCTGCCTAGCATACAGATCCAACGATAGATGCCATAGAGTCTGTGGCCTCTGCTCCTGATCTCTCTGAGACATGGTTTCCTTATCCGTAGCGTAAGGGGGTGAAGTGCCTACTTATCTGTTGAGGTGCTGGCGAAGGCCACGGCAGGAGTGGAGTGTGGCCACAGCACAAGCCAAATGGCAGCTGTTACAGCAGTGCTGCCCGCCACGGAAAGCCTCACAATGTGGCTCTAAAAAGTTCACCTACAAGTGAAGACTAGACCTCAGAAATGCCCCGTGTCCTCGCCATGGAACCCCAAAGGTGATGTTTGTCCTGGAGGAACATGGTTATCCAGACCAGGTTTTTACTCTGAACCAAGTCCCAAATTTTACCTAATGAAAGTTACCTTCTCAGAAGTTCTATGGCCCTTTGTATCCTCAGTGGCCAAGGTGGCCACTGTCAGCACAGCCAGGATACTCTGAGCCAGGGCTGCCTTCCTGGGAGAAGGAGGCCTAGAGGCCTGGCAGGCAAGGCCAAGACTTCTCAAATCTGAGAAGTCAGGCCAGGTGCCCAGGAGATCAGCAGTTCAAGGGAAAAGATTCTGTAGGAGAAAGAGACATGCCATGTGTAACATCGATGGGGGTCAGGGGTTGTGTCTCTAGAGCAGGGATGCGACACGTGGACAAGATACAGAGGAGGGACCAGAATGCATGTGTAGAAGGCAGAGAAATACATGGAGAAGGCCTCAGAGGGCTGGAGGAGAAGGTTCCAGCCTTTGACATGCTGGGCCAAGAGGAGAGAGGGAGCACCCAGGAGGAGAGTCTTGACTCTGACCCTGACTGAGGGTGTTCTGGGGACCTGGTGGCAGATTCATTCAGGCGTCAGGGGACAGTTGCATGATTGACAGAGATAAAGAAAAATGGCGACTAGATTACAGAGTCTCTGGGCTGGGAAGAAATATTTTGGTTTATAAAGGTCCAGGGATCTGGTGACTTGGCTGGTTCTTCAGCTCTGAGTCTACACCATGGGACCTCCTGGCTGGAGGGGAGCAGGGCAAGACACATGAATGTCTTTTCTGGCAGCTGCTGGAGGTGGCTTCCCATGCTAACTTAAGGCTCTGAGGCTCTTGCCATCCCTGAGCCCATGGCTCCTGACAGAACTGGCAGTAAGAGCTACCATCTAAGTGTGGCGTCCAAAGCTACCATTTTCTCTTACTCCTTCTAAGCAAGGAGCCGCGCCTCTTAGCTCTGACGTCACAGATAGGCAACACCCGCACTGCCAGTTGTCTTCTGCTCTCCGCAGCCAGCTTCTCTTCTGGTGCAAAGATGAGCATGAACTGTGGAGGTCTGGTTCACAGACCTCCACTGCAGGGCTGGACCTCAAGGCACCACTGCCATGTGCCACCATGCCCAGCTCTTGCTGCTTTCTTGGATGGAAGATTAGTATTCCTGTAGAATGGAATTCAGGCAGAGGTGGCTGAGGGTTCAAGGAACAGAGCAAGAGTCTGTGCCAACTCCCAGATGGCAGCATTCCACACCAGCTGTGCCATCCCTGCAGACTGGCCTTGGGTGGTGGGTGGGAGCTGCCCCCCTTGGGTTCCGCTCTGCCTCTCATGCTTTAGAAGAGGGTTCTCAGACCTCAGACCCTCATGCCTTTGTTTCTGATGGGAACACAACCTCCATTCTGGGGCCATCTGTCAGGCCATGGCTGACAGTGTGCTGTCCAAAGGTTCCGATCTGAGGTGTTTGTTTCCTGAGAGAACCACGGCGTCAAGGTTTCAGTTCGTGACTGCTTGGGTCTGTAACGCGATCTCACTGGGTTTACCCCGGAGTCTTTCATTGCATGGATTGAGCAGCAGGGCGTGTCCGTGGTCAGTGTGCACAGAGGGCAGATGCCGGCTTCCGCATCCTCGTGAAGCAGGTGTGTCACCACCCGCTCAGCCCACACACTGCAGTGTGCAGTGAGAGCCACGCACCACGGAGAGTGAGTCAGGAAGAAAGCCTCACTGGGGTGTGAGCAGCAAGCACGCGAGTGACCTCCCACTTTCTGTGTCAGGCAAAGCGTAGGCACTACCCGGTCCCCAAAGCAGATCCAAGTAGGAAAATGAATTCACTCTCAGGTCTTCAAGTAAAAGGCCTTTTTGACTCAGTGCCTGGATTCTGAAGGTGATAAGGAGAGGGTGTGAAAAGGTATTTTCTCCATGACCTCTGAACACAGCCAAGAGGTCACCTGTGAATGACCTCAGTGCCATCCTGGACTTGGATGCCGTAGACTGCCTGCTCCGGAGGCTAGCAGCTGCCTTGCCAACCACCCTTGCTTGGGAAGCACTTCTCTGCATAACTTGTCCCTTCAACCCACGTTCAGGAGGACAGGGAGAGTGTCAGAATCGACCTGGTATGGGAGGGTTTGTCTGCTTGGTGGCTCCACCCAGGAGACATGGCCCTGCTCTGAGGCAGGTGTGCATGGCCATGGGCCGTTCCTCAGAGGAGTTCACCAGGCAGGACTGTCCCCACAGCTCCTCTCAGGTGCGTATGTGACTGGTGTGCTGGCATCAAGACTGTGTGAGGAGGACTTAAAATTTTTAAGTAGGTCCGACATCTTCCCTGGGCTTCTTTCTGTAAACAGCTTTGTAAACTGATTTAAAAGTCCGTGTCAATCAAGGAAGCCTGATGACATCCAGGGCATATGGTTGAAATTAAAACGGTGGGCTGACAGGCTGTGTGACCTGGCTGTATGCTTAAGGGCTCCCTGGCTCTTAACATCACTCTAGCAACACTGCTTCCTGCTTGCCCTTTTTTTCCCCCAGTCCTAGCAGCCAGCTCTGAGGGAAGGGCTCAGATCTGCTGGTTCATTGTGGCAGTTAGCACACACTGTGCTGGAAAGAACAAGTGGGTCTCCCTGTCTTTGGGGCCTGCATCTTATTTCTAGATGTGCGAAAGGAGCCTTTGCCTCTTGTGGTGTCCCATGAGGTTCGAGGGTCTCATGGGGACAAAGGTACCCATGCTTTCAGTAGAAAATGCTCACTTTGCCCCCTCAGGGACAAGTCTAAGCCAGCCTCTACCTGCTGAGCACAGATGCATCAGTTATGGGGCCCGAAGCCCACCAAAGATGTTCCAAGTGGCACGAGATACAAAAAGCAGAGGCAAAGGTCTTGCTGGTTCTAGGCCTCACTCCCCTCTGCTAGCTGGCTGCTCTTGGGCAAATGACTCAACTTGTCTCATCTTTGTCCTCCATATAAAATAAGTGCTGAACTCAGTGTTGGCTGTAAGTCCAAAAAGGAGATCAGGTGGAGGGCTTCTGCTTGAGGCAGGAGCTCAGTGGCCTACTGGAAAGTGACATTGGTGTAGCCCACCATTAAGCTTCAAAAGAGAAGTCAAGGACTCCCACATAAGTCATTGAGGCCTGGCTGGCCTCCTCCATTCTGGCCCAGGCATATCATGTCTTCCAGAACAGAAATTCTAGGACTTTCCAAGAACTCAGTTCTCTGAGGGGCCCAGGCTGCTCTGCAGTTTGAGGTGCAGCACTCTGGAGGCAGCCCCATGCCATGTAGTCAGAGCAAGACAGGTCTCCAGGTGAGGCCAGGGCCCCCATCCTGGAGAAGGACTTCACTCCAAAGCAGACTTGATGGCTTGACTTCAGTTGCAATCCCACTGCTGGAAGGCAGCCCCTCGAGGAGCTAACAGCCAGCACCCCCTCAACTGTAGCTTTGGTGCTCAGAAAGGCACCCAATGGCTTCATTTCACCCTGAGCTGCTGGTTGTTCTGTGGAAACTCCTGTGCTTATTCCATGGTAAGTGGCTATCAGCCTGGCTGAGCGCCGGCGACATTCCACACTCACGCTCAGGAATGTGACCGCCTTGCTATTCTGCGGAGGAGCGTCAATGTATATGTCTCCATCTCCAGACTCACAATCTAAATGACATCTTTAAAAAGATCTATGTATTATGTTGAACGTAAGCTGGAAAACAGAAATCAAGAACACCACAGAAAGAAAAAGAGGGAAGTCCCCCAAGGTCTGTGTATGGAGTGTGACCAAGGTCCCCCTCTTGGTTTCTGTGCTGTTGCTGCCCCTGAAGGCTGTGCCACCATCCACCATCGAGCTGATTAGCCACGGCTCGTTTTTAATTGCAAACCTAGTGTGTCTAGCACCCACCACTTCAAGGTTTCCAGAGCCTCCTCAAGCCCCACATGCAGCTTGCTAGTTGTGGCAGAGGCAACAGTGGAGGTGATGCTCTCTCTCCAAGCCTGGAGCAGTTCTGGCTCATCAGCACTGAACCCACTTTCTAGAACACACTGTGACTAGGCCCGGTGCCAACCTGCACTGTTCTCAGTCCTCTAACTGAGGAAGTAAACAGGTCATTTGGAGCAACATAACAAAGCTACAGCATTCTCCCTGCAGAGGCAACGCTGTGGGAGCTTTGGACCTAGCCACGCCCTGTGGCTCATTGTCAAGGGCCTTTACCTTAAGCAGCAACTTCCAGTTAGTGCTTTCTGAAGAAGGGTGAGAGAAATAACAGGACGACTCTGCATCCTGGGATAGCGTTTTCGGCCTGAACGGCTTGTGATTGGACAACCTCAGAACTAGCTCTGTGGAGGAAAAGTGACATCACGCAGCCACAAAGGTTCTTTCCTAAACCCTGTCTTTTCCTTTTCCCAGGGAGGAAGAGACAGCCGCTCCGGATCTCCCATGGCGAGACGCTGAAAGCCCTCCCTGCTCAGCCTTCCCGAGCCCTGCCCTCGGCTTCTTAATATAACTGCCTTAAACTTTTAATTCTACTTGCACCCGTGAGCTAGTTAGAGCAGACCCTCTCCTAATCCCGGGGAGCCCTGCAAGTGGCGGGGCCAGGCCTCGGCACCCCGACTACTTAAAACTGTTTGTCCCTTTTCATTTGAAGATTGCGTTTCCTCGGGGTCTTCTCTGCCTTGCCTTGTGCCCCGTGTACCCTGGTCGACTCCGGAGGACACCCTTCCCAGTTCACCCCTACTCCATCCTCAGACTTTCTTTTCACGGCGAGGCACACCCCTCCAGCTTCCGTGGGCACGGATAGACAGGCACACCGCCAAGGAGCCAGAGAGCGTGGCGCAGGGGACTGTGTGGTCCAGGCTTCCTTTGTTTTCTTCCCCCTAAAGAGCTTTGTTTTTCCTAACAGGATCAGACAGTCTTGGCGTGGCTTATACACCGGGGGCTTGTGGTATGTGAGCGCAGGCTGGGCAGCTGTGAGAGTCCAGAGTGGGGTGGCCCTGGGGACGCTTCCAGGCCAGCTGTCCCCTGCACCCCACCAGCTGATTTCGAGCGTGGCAGAGGGAAGGAAAGGGGCGAGCGGGCTGGGCAATGGCCCCAACAGGAAACGGGACTTAGGGAAACTCGCTGGAGATGCCATGTGTGGCCGCTGTGTCACCATCTCTCCCCGGTGGCTCCCCAGAGCCGGTGCCTTTAAGAACCCCGTTTCCTCTCAGAGCCCAGGGAGAGTCCAGGGACTTGGCGCATCTGGTCGTGGGACTGCAGGAGTTCTCTGGCGGCCTCGCGCTGGCTCACTGGCCACTCATTGCATTGGGGTGGCCAGGAGCAGCTCGCCATGGCAGTGCCCATTGGCACACACTAACATCAGTGAAAAATAACTCTCCCTTGCTTCATAGAAAGGACTCATTCTTAGCTGATTTGGGTGTGTTCCTGTCACTGAGTGGCCACCCTGGATGCAGGGCCGGCCTGGGCGACCCTCAGGGATGAGGAGCTCGGAACCCCATTCTTCTAACTTCCATAGACAGCTCCCTGCCCCTCTAACATACTGACAATGTCTTTTGATTCAGAGTATCTTTTATAGACCTCCCAAAGAGCCCCACACTGGCACCATCGTCCCTTGGAAGGGAGGTGATGGTTGATGTAGACCAACAAACATCTTGTTAATCTGTCCTAATTCTGAGTGTAGTGTGGGTTTAAGATAACTCCTATTAATATATAGCCACAATAATGTGAGGGTAGAGAAGAGCAGGGAAGAGAATTCCAGAAACAAACCCTCCAGGTAGTTCCACAGGAGTACTTGCCCTCCAGTGTGATGGAACAACCTTGCTCATGGCTTCTTCAACCAGACAGCACATGCTGCAGAACGGCTGGACAGAAGCACCTACTGTTCTTGAATATTGAAATAAAATAATAAACTTGCGATAATCCTTGTGCGGGTGTCTCCTTTTGTGTCCTGGCTTGTAGAAATGCAGCCATGTAAAGCACAGCCTCGCCACAGAATAGAGTGCACGGCCCTTGGTCGGGAGCACCAGGTTGCCCAGGGACATGTTGAGAAGGCCATGCCATAGTAAGCCAAGTGGGTGGAGTAGAGACTGACCCACAGCACACAAGGAAAAGGGTTTGCAGTCACTCTGAGGGCAGTGTTCACAGCCATTGTGGTAGGAAACAGCCTCCAGAAGAGCAAGGCACAAAGCGATTCATCCCTCTGCTATTCTCTCTTTCCCTCCCCTCATTTGTTTGTTATTGTTGTTTTGTTTTTCTTGCTTTTGGTTACAAGAATTCTTTTTCTAAAGGATAACCCCAAATCCTCCTTTTCGTGTTGGTGTAGAGAGCTACTGGCTGCTCTCTGAGCTTCCAGGGGAAGCTGTGGAACACCCTCGTGTCTATGAGCTGTAGGCAGAGAAGCTTGCTGCGGGCCAGCATTACAGTCCGTCTCTCTGGGCATGTTGCTGCGGCAGAAGTACCCAGGACAGGAACCTGGAGACGTTAATGCACCATTCAGAGTTCAGGCCCCTGGGCTCTGCAAGCAGGAGTCCGGTGACTGGAAACCTGGCGCCCAGGTCCAGCACAGAGGCTCATGTCTACAATCCCAGCACTTGGAAGATGGAGGCAGGAGTATCACAGTGAGTGTGAGGCCAGCCAAGGTTACATAGTGAACTCTAAGAATGCAATGCTGTCTCAAAAATGCACGCCTTTAACCCCAGGAACTGGGAGACAGAGGCAGGTAGATCTCTGTGAGCTTGAGACCAGCTTAGTCCACAAATCAAGTCCCAGGACAGCCAGGGCTGTTACACAAAAAAAACTTGTCTCAAAACAAACAAAACAAAACAAAACAAAAACAAAACAAACAAACAAACAAAATTAAAACAAAGCAAAACAAAAACCCACGAGGGGCTAGAGAGCTGCTCAGCAGTTAAGAGCTGCCCTGCAGAGGACCTGCGCTTGGTTTCCAGCACCCACATGGAGGTTCAGACTGTCCCCAGGTGACAGGCATACACAGGGGACACATACATACGTACATACGTGTAGGCAAATGCTCATACACATAAAAGCATTTTTAAGATCTTAAAAAAACAAAAGGCTGATGTCCACCCAACTCCTTGTCCTTTTTACTCAAAAAAAAAAAAAAAAAAAAAAAAAATCCTCCCAGATAAAGGATTTGGAAATACAAAGATGTTTGCACTACGTAAAACCATATCAGGGCCACAGTCACTGTGAATTCTTAGGTGCTGATGCCCCCTGTATTCATTCACCACTCTGGCTTTTAAACTCTCTGACATGAACCCTGAGGGGGGGAGGGCAGCCTTACCAGGCCACAGAGGAAGACAGTGCAGCCATTCCAGATGAGACCTGATAAACTAGGGTCAGATGGAAAGGGAGGAGGACCGCCCCTATCAGTGGACTGGGGGAGGGGCATGGGAGGAGCTGAGGGAGGGAGGGAGCGAGGGAGGGAGGGAGGGCAGGATTGGGAGGGAATAAGGGAGGGAGCTACAGCTGGGATACAAAGTGAATAAATTGTAATAAATAAAAAATTATATTAAAAAATGAAAAAAACTCACATCTTTGGGGACTCTTTATTTTCTTACAAAATGAAATAAAATAAAAATCAATTAGCTATTAAAAAAAAAAAGTCTCCCCACCATCAGATCTGCCATGGTCCTCTGCTACCGGAGGAAACACCCGATCTCCCATTTAGGGCTGAACGTTCTGCCACCTATTGGCCTCTGTGCTCTGCTCAGTTGTGGGGCTCTGGATTAGCCACCCTGTACTGGTTGGTTTTTATTCACCTGACACAACTCTAGACATATCTGGGGAAAGAGAATCTTACTTTAGAAAATATATCCATAGGACATTTTCTTGATTAATGATTGATGTGGGAGGTTTCATCCCTGAGATGGAAAGCAAGCAGAGCAAGCCAAGCCGAGGGGAGCAAGCCAGTAAGCAATGTTCCTCCATGGTGTCTGCTCCAGTTCCCGCCTCCAGGTTGCCCCAATGACAGACTTAAAGCTATTCCTCCCAAGCTATTTTTGGTCATGGTGTTTTATGACAGTAAGTTGCCATCTACTGCAAATAGAAGCTTCTCTGATGAGGGTTGAGGGATGTATTAGCCTATGGATATAAACATAAGGCCTGTACCAACCCAAGCCAGACAGAATCCCAGCATGGAGAGAGCAAACAGGCACTTCACCCATCATCAATTTGTGAAAGGCACTTATTGGGCTTGCGTGGGTATAGAAAGTCAGGATTCCTTAGCACCCGCCAGGCTTTGCTGCTCTGCTTAGCACCAATCACAGCTACAGACGTTTACTATGACCAGCCACTTACTATCAATGAAGCCATTCCTCAGCTCGACCACTCAGCAGTGTTCCTCCTCTGGCATAGGTGGAACTGATTGCTCTTCATCTGGAGTTCATCCAGGATCCTCACAGCCAAAAGAAGGTCTGGTCTGAACAGCTTCATGCAGCCCAGCTGAGACTACACCTCCAGGAGTTGGCCCATCAGCTGCGATCACCACGTAGTTTCCTCAAGGTGGCCACAGAATGGTCTACATGTCTGGTGTTAGCATTAAGACAGTCCTGTTGCCATTTAACTGACAGTCCCATTATTCCAAGCAGCCAGGGCAGGAAGGAAGAGTCCGCCAGCTGCTAAGTGTTCGAGTTACCCCAACCCCCAATATCTTATTTATAGGAAAATGAGCATCAGGAGAAATGCTTGCACTAGGAACTCATCACTGAGCTGGGGAGAGGACTCAGCAGGTAAAGGTGACTGACTGTTCTGAACCCGGAGACTCCATGGTAGAAGAACAAAACGGAGTTCTAAAACTTGCACTCTGACTTCCACAGTCTCTCTCTCTCTCACAGAGAGAGACAGTACATTTAATATAAAAAAATTTAAGAACTCATCAGTGACACTAATAATTATTTTAATGGTTCTTAACACATGCCGTGTCCAGCCCCCTTGTCTATCATAAATACAGCAACAGTGGTAGTCACTGCTTCAAGGCATGTGTAAGGACAGCACAGTTCAGCCATAATGATTGTGTGGTTATTTTTACACAAGTATTTCTTACTCTCCTCAACCTCACACTTGGCCAGATACTATAATTAAACTCCAAGATGCCCCAGCATCAATGTCTCACCTTTGGACTGGGATTTGTCTGCTGCAGACATTGAATGCTCACTAGAATTCTAAATGAAGTGGTATTAACGTAGGATTGGCCAAACAGGATGTTCAGTCAAGAGTACACGGCTTGCCAGTCATATGGTTCACACCAGTGCAAGTACGGCACAGCTTTTATGACATAAGAAAAGCCTGATGCCAGGGTCAGGTGTGAGATCATCGGGTCTCGGTGAGGTGGGGGAGGGAGCCCTCCTTCTCCCGGCTCTTCTCCACTGAACCTTCCGCGGCTGTGAACTATCACACAGACTTCTGGAACTCGCTGTCAGTATCTGCAGCATGTTTGCAGCTCCTGCCGGGCTCGCTCAGCATTGGGCCCTTCTCCCCTCGATGTCACAGGCGATGCGGAAAGGGGCGCAGCTGACACTTGGCCCCTGCTCAAGAAGCTGTTTTCCAACAGGCCCTTGCTGATCTTTGCACGATGCTGCTGCCACCACAGTTGGGCATGGGCCTCCCAGGCTCCTTGGAGACACTTTCACTTTCAATTATAACTCACCAAATAAAGGTGCGACAAGCAATAGAGGTTGCCTACCACAGAAAAACGGTAGGGCCCTGAAGATTCATTGGTGAACACGGATATTAAAAGGACTTCCCTTTCCTACCTCACATGTGGTAGGCTGGCCATATACTTCCTTGTGGCAGAGGGGAGGCAGATACAGGAGGAGGGGGGCTAAGGGGAGCTGTGGGGTGCTGGCTGGACTCAGGGGTGCCGGATGGGGCATAGTTCTATTTAAATGGTAAATGGGAGAAGGTAAACGGCTGAGAAAGGTGGACGCATGAGTGCCTGTGTGTACGAACACACACGCTTCGATTTCCCCATCTTTGCTGGCCTCATAGACAGCAACGAGCACACCTACCAGCATTTCTACACGCCTGTCTTCTGGCAGTAACGGCTGAGCCCAGGGCTGGGGAAGAATAACTGATTTTTGCTAGATTTAAAAAGTGCTTAAGAAATGAAAAGCTACTAGAAAGAGCTCCTGGTAGTGAAATCTGGGGTTATTTGAACATCTCGCTAAAAGCTAAATGAAAGAAAGCAGAAGCTCAAGCATTATCAGCAGAGGGACAAGCAAGAGTGGGAGAGAGGACTTCTGTCCATGCAGACCCACCTGTCTGAGGAGAAAGGTGCTGGAGATGTCTGCCTGTAGCCCTGGACACCCACCTCACAACCTGGGAACATTCCGGGCACAGTGCATGTGCACACAGTAGTCCCAATTACTTGTTAAGCTTAACACCCACCTGAGTATCATGTGCATGGCTGCCACACTGCAGCGGCATCTGGGGAACAGGTAAGAGAAAGCCCGCAGATGCTCCGAGCACAGTCCACTTTTGATCTCTTTTCTTCCATGGTTGACGGAACCCAAGGAGGTGAAGCTGCCCACACACAAGATCTGTGTTTGGAGGATCTCCATCCTACAGTTTCTGAAGCAGCTTCAAAAACAAAGACTGGACAGAAACGCCTGGCCATTGTGCACCTGGGACTGCACAGTTAGCTAAAGCATCTCTCGCCCCTTTATGCAACTTTGTTGCTAAGGAGGCAAAGGTTATGTGGCAATAGCAGAAGGCCAAGAATGACAGCGGATCTGACAGAAGGCCTTGGCAAGCACTCCATGAGGTGCTACCTGGGGCTCCCAGCTGCGTGGAGAAAGCAGGTCATCAAACTTGTAGGAAAATTCTTTGTGGTTTAAGCCATGGGTATCTCCAAGCCCCGGAGTACCTGCTTCATCAGACGATGTCTTTGCAGCAGCTATAGCTCTATCCCACCCAGCCCAGAAAGCTGAGAGCCCTAGGACTGAGACAAAGGACAATGTGAGCACAGATGCCACTGCCACCATTCCCAGAAGGCACCAGCGAGCAACAAAGTGGCCACAGAGAGCTCTGGTCATGGAGCCCTACTCGATCCCTAGTTCTACCGTCACAGTCAGGAAACCAGCCTTTCAGGTTACCTCTGTCTTCCAAGGTCCTGACTACCCAGCCTGGAGAAGGTGGCCAGGAGCCAGGGCAAACAGTGCTTTCCTCCCTGGACTGGTAGCCATAGATCAGCTGTGGATGGCTCCCAAAGCTCCAGGCTGCTTACCTGAGGACAGGAACACAGGCTGGGCAGGATATACCTGAGCAGCTAAGCCCACAGGCGAAGCCTTTGTACCACTCCATGGCAGGCCTCGGATCCCCGACATACTTAGAACAGCTGCGCTCCACAGCAGGAGATCTGTCATCAGCACCCCAGTAAATCCAGAGCCAAACTTCTGCCAAGACACAGCATGCAGGTAGTGAGCTGCTTCTCATCAGCCCTCCCCCTATCCTGCATCTGTCCCTCCAGCTGCTCTGCCTAACCCCCCCCCCCCCAGAGCACGGTGGGCCCCAAACAAGCATCGCTGTGCTGCTTAGGCAGGAGGAACGACTGTGGGTTCCATGCAGCCTGGAAAGTGACAAAATAACACTGGGCCTGAAGGGCTGGTCGTTGATTCTCTGAGGAAGCACATCAACCGGAAGGGCTCAATCACTTTTCTGGGTCCTCTTAAACACCATACCACAGCAGAGGAGCAAGCGTGCCCCAGAAGGAAGGGCCGGCAGCTTCATGCCCCTACAACACCTGAGCGAGTGGCTGCCCCTCACCCCAGGCCGCAAGAAGCAAATATATACAGGAGTTTCAAAATAATACAAAAACTATTTTTATTGTTTTTAAAAGCCAGCGCGGTGGCTTTTGCCATCACTATCAATTTCTAATACAAAACTGGATTAAATAAATATCATCCAATGTATAAATAGACCATGAGACAATTCTGAAGATAAAAAGAGAACTTTTCTGTAAATTAAAAAATTAACTTTGAATTTTCTTAGTGGTGGCTGAAGAACAATCACTATGGCATTTTAGAACCTGTTAATATACAAATCTTGATTCAATACAAAAGTCTTCATGCCATAAGCGTTACACATAGAAAAGATTAAATAGCACGTTTTTTGTTTTTTGTTTTTTGATTACTGCCTATTGCTCCTGACACTCTAACAGATCTCTACCATTTAGTCCATACAAAAAAATGACCACAGCGCCTGTGCAGGTAGGGTGTGAAATGGAGTGTGTTCACCTAACCGTGAGCACGCCTGGGAAGCAGCCAGTTGGCAACAGCAGTGGCTTGACCGCCACACTGCTGGGGGTGCAGGCAGCCAGTTTCCCTTAAACCTCTAATTTTTAGAAGCAAAGAGGATGCAACCAGATTTCAATTATTCCACTACAATAAGGAAAAACAAAACAAAACAGATTAAGTGTCACTAACTGGGCTATCATGGGTAGCCATTTTGAAATTTTACTTTACTTGGCTTTTGGTTTGGTTTTGTCTTGGTAGCCCAGGCTGGCCTGGAACATGCTATGTAGTAGAGGATGACTGAGGTTCTGATCTTCCTGCCTCCACTCCCCAAATGTTGGGGTTGCAAGTGTTTGCAACCACAGTCCACTGAAGACTTTGCTCTGAATTACATGAATTTTACCCACATCAGATGAATATAAACCAAGTGCAGAAAAAGAGGGACTATGGACCAATCTCCTGAATAAGGTTCAGGAGTTAGCAGCACCAGACCCTGGGGTCACTCTTGGTGTGGGGCTAGGAGGGCAAAGGGAAGGGCCTTTGAAAAAGGCTTGGGAGAAAACCCTTATGCAAAGAGGCCTGAGCTATCTCTTGGCACAGAACCCGAGGGTAGACCTTCAGATACGTATGTTATAAAATGCTACATAGGCACATCTGTGTGGTACCATTCAAGTTGGAACGTTGAGTCTTAGTGTGTAAATACAATCCTCAGGAGACAGAGCCCACAAGAAGAACCTCCTCTCTGCAATCTGGACTACACGGATATGCTAAACTCGCTGGTCCTTGTGAGAATTCCGAGGAACAGAACTCAAATTTCCTTTAGCATGGTGTGAAGGGCACACAAAACAATACACATTTTCTGGTGCACACTGCTCACCATACTGGCACCTCACTATGGAAGCAATTTCTCAGGAGCCCCTTTGGTCTCCTAAAGCATGGTCCTCCCCTCCCTGATTTCCTCACTGCTTCGCAAGCACCTCCAGCACTGACAAGGGCTGCCTCCAGGAGACCTTGCTGGTGTGAGGAGCATTTCTGTTTACAACTCCACCTAGACCTCCAGCCTTCTGAAGGCTCCTGCTCCCTCAGCTCCTCAGCTGCGTTCATCTTATGATTGCCAGAGCGTGCCTTCAGGAATGTGCTTAGCTGTTCTTCTAGCAACCAGCAGCCTCCTCTAAGAACTAAGTGGCTCCACAGAACTGAAGGGCAAGTGGTACCTACGGGACCCCACCAGACACAGGATGCTCTATCAAGGGCCATATCTGACTGCCAACTGGACGTACTTCAGGGAGACACAAAGAGGATATGCATTCTCTGGACTTCACATAGGTAAAAGAAACATCATTACAGTTTTTTTTTTTTCCTGCTAGAAATACCTGAATTGACATTTATTCCCCACCCAACTAGTCTATCTTAAGCATGATTTAAAAACAAAACAAAACACAAACACCACATTTCCTAATGTCATTTTGCATTTAGTTATTTCAAAACAGATATGTTATATAGAGTTCTAAAAATACAGTTCTCTATCCTCAAGACCCTGGTTACATATGAGGCTAGAAACAACTTTCCTAAAACAGCATTTCAAACATGAAAATACAGAGACCAGCCTGTAAACCACAATATTCAAGTGAGCTACCTTCTCAGAACCTTGTACTTCCAAGGAATGTTGGTAAAGAAGCAGCTTTGATGGTAAGGAAGTAAATCAAAACACACACACACACACACACACACACACACACACACACACACGTCATGTTTGCTTACTAATAAACTGAGAAAAGATACAGAATTGATTACTGGTACATTTTCTTTTTCTTAACCAAAATAAAAGCAGGCTTCAGATTCACCTGGTCAGACCTTCCTTACAGAGGTGATGAACTGCCGCAGTCAGCACCCTGCACTCACTGCACAACCAGGAAGTAGCCAGCCCCTCTACAGATGTCCTGAGATGACAGTTAATGCTGAAAGGAAAATAAATAACCCAGCAAGAACAAAAACCTTAAATCCAAAAATTTCAATTGGGGGATATCTGTTCACTAAACTTAATTAATATTTCTAAAATACTTTAATACAAAATTATAAAATAAAAAGTGCATTAATAGCAGAGACTTTAGAACTCTCGCACAATTACAATTATTCTGAAAACACTACCACGGCCAGGTG
Organism: Psammomys obesus; assembly: GCF_907164565.1. NCBI lineage: Eukaryota > Metazoa > Chordata > Mammalia > Rodentia > Muridae > Psammomys > Psammomys obesus. Next base: position 840,887 of record NW_026596962.1, read on the forward strand.
TACACAATGACATTCAGGGAGCCTCAGGTTTTTAAGTCCAGTATCACAATAAGTCAAGTAAGGCTTTTTTCTTCTTAAAAAAATATACAATACACAAATCAGTTTGGAAAAAAAGTAATAATATTTAACAGTTCTCTTGACTTAAATATTTTCACATAACAAAAGTTTTATGTCACTGTCAATATTACTTATATACAAATGACAAAAGTGAACAAAATCAAAAGATGCCCTTTCAAAGTAACAGTGAAATGTCTCTCTCTTCAGGACTCATAGTGAACAAGTCCACATAATATTTATAATAAAAATGCTCTCTTCTGAAAACCAAGGAGGCAATGAGAGAAAATAAAGGCAATTTTTTGTTTTTTTTTCAGGAAAAAAAAAAAAAATAGAGCCCAGCTTTACGTTACAGTGAAAAAGATATCCCTTTATTAACAGAGTGAACAAACACGGGCCTGAGGTGCACCAGGGGGTGGCCGCAGATGCGCTGTGAAGACGACTCGTGCTTCTATTTACAAGATATACTCCTCAGCCACATGGAGGCCCACGTGTCTGCCTATGTACACGGGTATTTACAAATAGAACATATAAATAGCTCCAAGGGAATCGATATGAAGTGGGGACCGTCTGTCTTTGGAATGCTGAGGCGCACACACTGCTCAGCGCAGGAGGATTTGGTTTGGGATGTGTCTCAGGTGGCATGGCTGATGACACTAAAAAATTCCCTGAAATGAAAACAACCTCCGAATGCATGAGAAGAAAAGTTGCAGGCTTCTTGTGGGTCCTTAGCCTTAAAATACAGATAAATTTACTGAGGTGGATGGAGACAGCCACCTGTCCCTTAGACAACTCTTTTCACTTCCTGCTCACAGGGTATGGCTTGTGCTTCTGCAGTGACCTAACACATGTGACCGGAAAGATTCATGCAGCAAGCATGTGGACATCCATGTGAGCGGCTGGTCCTCACCTGCAGGTCAGATTTCCTCCGTGGCCCTGCCGTCACCCACCAGATCTTGTGTTCTTCTAACTAACTAAGGATTAGGTATCCGTGGTGGAGAGAGAACTGGTCCAGCCATCTCTCAAGGCATCAGTTACATTAGCTTAAGAGTGGGCTAAAAAGAACTGATTGCTACTAATCAGCAGAATGCAGAGTAAAAGGTGGGAAAACATCCATGTGTGATGGCACCACTTCTGAGCTTCGTACGCTACCACACGTGTGTTTTCCATGCTAACTTGTCTTTTGCTAACATGAATCTCACTGCAATGATATTCAGATCCAGTTCACCTGCTAAGGACATCACTGGCCATGAGAAGGTAGAAGCCACCACGGCAGTGCCCAGGTTCTGTGATTTGTAGACAAATGAGGACAGTGCATGTATGGCCCAGTGTCTTTCTTGCTGGTCTTTAAAGGACAATGATTCTTTAGATAATTTTAGCTAAAAAACTATTGTGGTAGCTTTTTAACACTTGTGGTTTTAAAACAGAAACTCTGAGTGCTCTGATCTTCACAAACGTACTTCACGGATGCTCTTGGCCTCTTTCCTTGGCATCAGAACACATTGGTTAGGGTCTGCCATTCACCCGCCGCCTCCTGCACCACTTCCTCTAAGTGGAGAGTCCTTAGCTCTTCCCCATCCTGTTCCTGGACCACAGTGGCTGCCTGCAAGGTTCCTGCAGAAGCAAAGAGAAAGGAGGACTCAGATCTCAGAACCAGGCCCACATAAACACTTAAGAGTATATGGGAACCAGAGAAACAAAATCTATTGCTTGCTTTGCTTTCCATCTCAGTGAAATGAAATAATCTGAGCCAGGCAAACTGTCTTTCAACCTGTGATGCCAAGGCTGGAACCCTGGGCCTCAGGCACATAATAAACAGGTGCTGAACCCGAGGTAGAATTTCTGTTGGTCATGGCCACTATGATGTGGGTACTCACACCCTGAGTGCTGTGTCAATACACCACCAGTGACAAGCAACTAATAACACTCACATCACAGACACCTTCCACACAGTTCAGCGTTCTACCCCTTGGGTGCCCAGACATGTCTGGACACAACCTCAGCAACCACACGAAGGCACCAACATACCCAACTGTCTTACAGCTAAATGAACCTCAAGTACAAGCTGTAAAACTCACTGCCTCTTCAGGGCTTGACTTGGATTTAATATCACACATTCCTGCTTTCGTAGCTCCTACCACTAGTGCAACCTGGCCTAAATGATTTCCTCTGTTAAATAACAACACTACTGCCATGCTACTGTGAGGTCTAAAAGAGAACCTCAAGCAGGCAGGCAGTCGTTCATAACTGTAACCCAGTTCTGATGGCATCAATCCTGTGGCATCAAGCCACAGAGAAGTGGGGCTCGTGTGGCTTGCACTAAGTACACAGAATGGAGGCAAGGGTGCCCCGCACAGTCTGTGTAGACTCCAGGCTGATTCTGCCTCCTCACACTACTGTGGCCTGTGGCCTGCACACTACGGGAAGACTGAGAACAGACAGCCACGCTGCTCACGCTGCTAGGCTCTGATCATTCACTCTGAAAGGCACTGTCTGAAGTTGGGGATGGTGATAGAAGACTGAAATCCCAGTACTCAGGAGGTTACAGAAGGACATTCAGAGTTCGAGGCCAGTCTGAGCTCTACAGTTCAACTCTGTCTCAGGAGAAAGAAGAGAGAAAAGAAGAGGAGGAAAAAGGGGAAGGGAGGGAGAGGGGGAACAAGGAAAACAGACACAGCACAGGTGTCAACTCCACTCAGCCTCTTCCTAATGTCCTTGTTTATCGCCTCTTTGATAAACTGCAGTCCTTATAGCAACTACGAAGCCTGGCCACTGTAAAATATGCTACAGTGGCACTTGGAAAATGCCCAGTGACCTAGCCATCTAAAAATGTGTGCCTTCTCTGAGAGAGATTTCTTACCCAAAAAGCTGTGCGCTCGCTTCATGTGCAGCTTCATGTTGCTCTTCTGTGTGAAGCCCATGACACAGTAGTCACACCTGTAGGGCCGCTCACCAGTGTGCTTCTTCATATGCACCTGCAGTGCGCTCTTCTGGTTGAAGGCCTTCTCACACAGCGTGCAGTGGAACGGCCGCTCCCCTGTGTGCAGAGACAGCCATGGTCAGTGCCATTCTCAAGACCGCACATGCTGGTGGAGCACAAGCTGTCACTTATGCCACACAGTTAAACATGGAGGACAACTCAGGGACACTCCTGCTGCCACCACCAGAGATCAGCAGGACAAGGCAAAGACACGCCATGCTGAGATGAAAATGAAACCTTACTCAGCCAGTGCCCAGACTCAGAAATATTCAGAACACACATGATTAAAACAAAATGTCTTAATACATTTTATATGTTACAAAAACAGGCATTTGAACATGTGAATATCAAGTCTACTTAAAGTATGATTTTCTTTTGGCCTGCACACTACGGGAAGACTGAGAACAGACAGCCACGCTGCTCACGCTGCTAGGCTCTGATCATTCACTCTGAAGCTGGGGATGGTGATAGAAGATTGAAATCCCAGTACTCAGGAGGCTACAGAAGGACATTCAGAGTTCGAGGCAGTCTGAGCTCTACAGTTCAACTCTGTCTCAGGAGAAAGAAGAGAGAAAAGAAAAGGAAGAAAAAGGGGAAGGGAGGGAGAGGGGGAACAAGATGAAGGCAGAATCTGAGAGTTGCCATGCCTGACATCTGCTGGGAGATGCCCACCAGACATCACTGTCTCTGTAGACAAGCCACAGCGGACTTGCCTTCTGGGAGCAAACCCCCAAACACTGAACCTTTTAGGGTCTTTTGGTGCCCTGTGGGTGAGGTGTGGCTTCTTCCTTTTGCCTACAAGTTCTTCCCATATGCTCAGACTGGTAATTTCTTGCTGTGATGAGGGTCCTTCCCCACAAGGCCTCCAGATAGTTGCTGAACAGCGGGGACCCACACTCCCGCTCTCAGAGCATGCTGAGCTGGTTCTGTCCCTTCTCTTTAGTGGCCATGCATGGCAAGTGAGGCTTTACCTCAGTATCCTCAGGTGAAACTCCAAAACTGAAGTTTCTGCCTGATCCTCCTGACTGAGTGCAGTGATTCTGGGCTGTTTAGCAGCAGCCTTTGGAAGAAGAGATGAGAGGCAGGCCCTTGGTTAAGCACACGGCCCCTTGAAGCATTTATTTGGCTGGGAGTAATCCACATGTATGGAAGCTGGGTTCTGCCCACCTCTTTGAAAAAGTAAGACATGGCCTTTTCTCCAGAATGCCCAACAATCAGCTGGTAGCTGACTCAACCCTGTAAGGCTCAGCAAGGGACAGAGCAGACCAGTACAGCTGCACCAGTGATCTTGAGAGCTGAGAGGCAGCCAGAGATCTATTAGAAGCTGTTGCGTCTGCTACAGAACAAAGAATGGCAGCATACTTCCCACCCCTGCATGGTTTAAGAGCTCAGCTAACCGATCGGGACTTAAGACAATCAAGGAATGTGCCTGCCTTCAGAGGGAGAATCAGTGCCAACATGGAACGCTGGCTTGACTGGAACACAGAGAAACAGCAGTACAGCAGCTGCGGAAGCACAAGGCACAGAGGGGCCTTCTCACTGGCTCAGCTCCACACTGATATCCTTTTCGGGATATCCATGCTAAGGTCTCAAGCCCTCTCAGTCAAGCAGTGTTTCCACCCAAAATGACAACACGATGTAGTTATAAACCATCAATGCACATTACAGGGCATGAGGCAACCACCATCAAGTTCAGTGTTTTCCTGATTTAAAACAACAACAACAAAAAACCTGTAGAAGAATTGTTCAAAGTTCAATATCCAACACCCATATAGCTCTAGAAGGTACAGTATCACTACCACCATGCCAGGAGCCAGGAATGGGCCTGAGGAAGCAACTGAGCTTCCTGCAGGTGGCCCACCGTTGTACAGTCCATGATGGGTGAGCCCTGGTAAGGCAAGGCCTCAGGGACTTTGTCTCTAGCTTGCTTCTTGCTGCTAATTGTCTTCCCATGCTTGTCATTACTGTATTTCTCATATGTCTGACATAGCAAAAATCCTCAGGGCCTTTGCTCTGGTGGAATCGCTTCACTCTGCTGGACTGATTTCTTACGGAGACAAAATGAAGATGTACATTGATAAGATAATGCTGTTTAGGCGAACTGATGATTTTATGATTTCTGATAATGATTTTATAGAATAATGTCAGGCCCCACCCCACCCCACCCCACCCCACCCCACCCCACCCCACCCCACCCCACCCCACCCCACCCCTGCAGAAGAGCAAAAACCTTCGAGGAACCCTGTGAGTCTTCACTTGCCACTGACACGGAAACTACACTAGGGAGAAGGTGGGCTTGAGGCTGGCTTATGAGCAGAGTAAACTTTCCTCTCAGTCAGGTCTCGGTGTGCACTAGGTCAAATAACATTAAGCTTTCAATGAGCTCATAACTAGCTGACACATGATTATTTAGATGCAGTCTTAATGGAAAGCTATGTAAACATTAACCCTGATATAACCTCTTGGAAACTGATACCTTTAAACTACATCATGAAATGCTGTTGCATGGAGACAGAGGTAAGGAAAGCTTAGAAGGACAAGCAATCAATAATCCTGACCTCACTACATTTTCTCTATTTTTGTGATAATTTTTATGGCCATTTTTCTCCTGACGTAGAGACACTGTATTAAATGCTATATAAGGGCTGGGAACAAAGAAACTCTGGAGGTTGAGGCTGGTTGAGCATTCTCCATCCAGCCAGTTGGATATATGTATATATGTCTGTTTGTATGTAGGTTGGAAGTAGGAGCCACTCCAGCCTTCTCCATCCACCAGGTGTGTGTGTGTGTGTGAGTGTGTGTGTGTGTGTGTGTAACTGTTACAGCTTGCTTGTCAAGGCTTTACTCTATCTACCAGATATGTATTTGTTTATATGTACATATGTACATGTGTAGGATGGCTGGGGCTTGTGAGCTTTGTTCCATCCACACAATGTACACAATGTATAAATCTACATGGCTGTATGTTCATCTGTGCATACATATAGTGTGAATATATGTGAAGTGTTGAAGTCTCTTACTTCACTGTATGAATGTGGGGGTTCTTTTCTTCCCACTGGCTCACGAAGAGTTAGTAAGTCACCCCTCAGGGTTATCCCCTGGGTGAAGGGGAGCCAAAATGCCCCAATAATTCACTCTACCGAGTGAGTTAGTCTGAAGGTCTAAGGTTCGAGCTCCTGCTTTTCACTTTTCTTTCGCTCACTTGCTGTGACCAGCAGGAGTGCCCAGTGAACTTCACTTCCACATGCCTCAGTTCTTCCCCTGGAACCTGTCAAAGCCAGACTTTAGCACCACAGTGCCTCACTATACAGGAAAACATGGTAAAACTCAAAAACTACAACATAGCTTTGAAAAAGCAAACGAAAGCATTTTCTCTATCGTGTATGCTTCTGTGCACTTGTGTATTTGTGTGTGAGAGAGTGCACAAGCATTTTGGGGTCAGGACAACCTCCGGTGTCATTCCTCAGGAGCTGTCTACTTTGCTTTTTACTATTTGCTTTTCTTTTCTAAAACAGGGTAATCCTGCTGGCCTGGAACCTGCTGTGTAGACCAGGCTGGCCTCACACATACAGGGATTCGCCTGCCTGTCCAGTGCTGTATTACAGGTGTGAGCCACTGTCCAGTTTCTCTGCTTTTTGACAAAGTCTCTCACAGTCCAGAACTCGACAAGGAGGCTAGGCTGGCTTGGGCAGTGAGCGCCAGAACCCTCTGGCCTCTGCCTGCCCAGGGAGGAGGTTATAAACATACTACAGTCCAAGAGCACTTGTTTCTTTGACCGTTTTTTCCTCAGTGACAAGAGGTTTGAGCAGATACAGACAGTCAACACAGTAGAGTGCAAGGTCAACAGAGAGCAGAGAGAGCAAAGCAGTGGGCTTGGAGGGCTGGAGAGGTGCCCTCTACCCTCCTAACCCACAAGAGGGAAGAGGGCCACCACATGGAAGCACTTCTATTCCCTAAGGTCACGTGTAGAAATGCCAAACCTCAAGTGGAAAAGTTAGTCAAGTTAACAAGTTGATCAAAAATTAGGGCAAAGTGGAACACAAGGACCTTGTTTGTAAATAATTATCACACATATTTATATGCTTAACTCCACCTTCTCACTAACCAACTGTCTATTTCAACACCCAACAGCACAGCACATCTCACTACCTGTGTGAATGCGGCTGTGTCGCTCCAGCTGGCTTGGTTTGGCAAATGCCTTTTCACAGGTGTCACATTTGAAGACCCTGGGCTTCTGAGAGCTGAGTGAGGGACCAGCCTGGTGTGTCAGCATGTGCTCCTGGAAGAACACACAGAAACCAACAAATGTTAGCCCTAATGGAACATGAAAGCCCTCAAACAGCAACAGAAAAGAAACCATCATGCAATTCCAACAACCTGTGAGGACAAGCTCATAGGTGACCCTTTGACTGGGACTTCAGGACCCAGAGCCCACCACAGTGACAGGAAGGTGAGGAGCTCTGGCCATTGAGCTCCATGTCCACACGAGTGGCAGTACCGCCCTCCTCAGGCTTTGAAGGCAGAGCAGGGACGCTGCCCACCCCCACCCCCCACAGCGCACTCCAGTGGAGCCTCATGAAGCCCGCACTTTGTAAGTCCACCTAGAAGTCAAGGCCCACACCCTGCTCACAAAGGCTTGGCTAATATCCACGGAGATAGGACTGTTCCAGCAACTCTCACAGAGCACCTGTCCACCAATTACACAACTACACAGGACGAGGCATTCCACATCTGCTGACAGCCTCAGATAACTGCACCTGGGACAGCGTGTGACTCAACCTATCAGTGATTCTCCATCAATGTGATCTGGCTTCCTCAGAAATATGGCAGCACTGTGCGGCCCCCTCTTGAGGCTGGCACCGAGGTTATTGTCAAGGTTTGATACAGTACACAATTACCCTGACAGGGAGTCTTTATGCTACCCAAGCCCTTAAAGGAGATTGAGAGAAGCAAAGGCTTGTACTGTTTGCACCTGCATCGCAGATTCATGAAGAAGAACCCTGCCCACACAGACAGCCTAGGAGGTGGGCCAGAGGACAACGAAGACTGAGAAAGCAGTTCTTAACCTAGGTACTGAAGGTCAGCAAGGGTTAGCACAGGCGACAGAACATAGACGTCAGCAGTAGTTTCCACACTGTGCTGTGCTACCGTTAACACCTGAAACTGACACTTCCCTCTTCACTTGAGGCACACTAAAGCTATGTGAACATCATGCTTCAAGAGGATGGAGCTCTCTGTTTTCAGAACTCTTTCTTTTATACACCGTAGTCATTGGTGTTTGAAGGCAGAGGGATATAGGAAACAGACAATACGTTATTTGAGAAGGACCATGGTGTAACTCTACAGCCATTTCCAGAAAGGGAGCGTTGCTGTGACAACTCTAGTAGTGTGCACAGTATCAGAGCTGCTTTTGAAGCTGGTGGGTCTAAGACCTAGGGGCAAGCTGCGCTCTTCATCGGCAGGTAGTGTTTGCTACACTGAAATTGAGTGGCTCCCCAAAAGGGAGCTCTTGTCAGAGGGCCAGTCAAGTGTGACTCTGATGTACCCACAGGTGCTGCCATGCCTTTCTCCGCAGGGAGCTCCTGCACATGTGCTGAGTGCATGCATCGGGACAGACAGACTTCCCCTATAGCCAGGTACAAAGGGCAGACTTGGGCAGTGGCAGTAAGGGGCTTGAGAGGCATCTCTGATAAGGAGCAGAGTGAGCGAAGGACAGCACTTGCTCTTGCTGCTCACTCCTACCCCTCCCCTTACTGCAAATTCCTTCATCACCTAATTACTACCATCAGACACTCAATTCTTCCAGCACATCAAAAAGTAAAAATCAATCCTCTGCCAAGAATGACTTGTTTAGGGGGACTCAGAGAGGGTTACCCATAGTCCCTGTGTCCTGTCTGTGGATGGCTACTGTCTCATGATAAACTTCTTTTATGGCCTCAAGTATGGCTGCATGCTTTCCTGGAGCTCTCATGGTGAAGAGTGGGCGATGAGAGTGAGAGCTGAGGACATGGAGTTTCCAGGAGGGAGCAGACAGTGTGCATGTGTGTGTTGTAAGAGCCTTGTGTTAGGTAAGTGGGTTTGGGGCAGCTCACATCTCAGCCTCAATGTGCAGGGACCATATGCAGACAAGAGACAGCAAAACAGGACTGGCCATGTATGGGCTGGGCAGAAAGCAGACAGAGAGTTACCCTTCATGTCTTACTACTAGGTCATCTGCAAAGTGCCTCTTCCCGACAGAGCCTGCTCAGGGTGAATCCTGCCAGGGACCTTCAAAAGAGCAGACGAGAGCCTTTACGTGTACGTCTACCCTGTCTAATCTCTCTCTCTCTCCAATCCAATTTCCTCTCCTTCCCTACATCAGGCATTCTACTTCATCTTTAGTCATGGAAATGGATTGCAAGCCTGGCTTCTTCATCTCCAAGCCTTCATGTGTAGACAGTGGTTAGTGTGGCTCTGGGTAGATGAAAAGGAAGGTACCCCATGCCTACATGGTGACGGCCAGACTATCACACATGGCAAAGATGGGGCAGTTGTCTCATCTGAAGTAAGGTCAGCCCCATGATAAAGACATGGGTTAGAGCAGAGCCTCAGAGTGCCCAGGTTCCCAGAGGACAGTAAGCTTGAGCTCGGTGCACACAGAAAAGTTAAAGCATGGTCAAGCTATATGCAGACCTGGTCCTGCTGGAGCCTCTCAGGAACACAGCCCAGGCCCACAGCAGGTCTCCATCTGTACAGGACTGACACTGCTCAACTAGAACAGGGTTAGATTTACAGGAAAGGAGGTGAAAAGCACAAGGAGAGCCCATACACATCACACTTCATGGCCACAGGCTCCCCCCCTACCTGCTACACTGGCGTGGAGCACTGCTGTGATTCAGAATGGCAGTGACACAGTATTGTTAGTGTATGTGTAAACCTAATTCTCTGATAGGAAGAACTGACCAGGCCAAACCAAGACACACATTAAGCTGTCATGTTTCCACACACTCCTCTTGGACACAAAAGGTTCTCAGCTCTCCTGGTTCAGACAGCCTTGACAGTTTGGAGGATTCTTGGTATTATGAAGAATGGCCCAACTGTGATTTATTGGATTTTTTTTTTTTCCTCCCCAGTTAGGTCATAGCTTTGTTTTCATCACATACTAGCTTTATGATGGTAGGTGCTGACTATGGTAAGCTTCTCAAGTAGCATTTGACAGGCTTTTCCACTGCAGAGCTGTTTGGTTTTGCCACTGTCTGTCCTCTTACCCTGATATCCACAGGGTTCCTTTGAAAAGGAAACAGGGAAGATTGGGTGTGATGGCACACATCTTTAATCCCAGCACTCAGGGAGGCAAGAGGCAGCTGGATCTCTATGAATTTGAAGCCAGCCTGGTCTACAAAGAGAGTTCCAGGTTAGCCAGGACTATATAATGACACTCTGTCTTCCCCAGCCCCTCAGCTTGAAATCCGTAACCAGGATTCTTCACCCTTCCTACATACATATGTAAGGCCTTCCCTAGGGATGCTCATCCTTTATCTGACCCCTTCTACAGTGGCCAACTCGGTGCCCTATGTCCATCCTGTGTGGCCAAAGGGGTCCCTGCAAGGCTGCTCCAGTAAACACAAGTTTTGTTAGTCCCCCTTTACTTCCTCAGAGAACGTTCTGTCATACTGTGAGTATCAGCAACCATGAGTTTGTTTTCCACAGCCTTAAATGTGCTGACAGCTTCTCACATTACTGTCACTGTGATGGGTGAGACATGACAGTCTGGTGCCATTTTAATTCACGTTAGAAACTGGTTTTGAATTGCACATGAATGTGTACAGTCTACTCACATGCACGCAACAGGCAGGCCTATTATGCCCACAACTTTGTACACACATTTACATCACTGAAATGTGGCACTGCGTGACTTTCGTCAGAAACACTGCGGACCTGTAACTGGGCGTATGTACCTTGAGGTGTGTGGCACGCTTGAAGGCCTTCCTGCAGACGCGGCAGCCGTGGATGCGCTCCTTCCCGTGCAGCTCCTTGCTGTGGTGCAGAAGCACGGCAGCTGACGTGAAGGCACGATCACAGTCCAGGCACTGGTGCGGAGGGCCCTCCTTTTCAGGCTGGCTGCTGGGGGTCAGCTGGGCAGAGACATCAGTCACCTGGAGAGTCAGGAGTTCCACATTACTACCAAAGTATGCACTAATGGCTGTCACCCAGCAAGATCATGCTGTTCTGCCTAACACGACACTGGTGGCTACCTTCGTCCAGGGAAGACCTTGGATATTCTTCAAGGCCAGGAAACATGGCTACCTTGGAATCACTGGGATACTCACACTAAGAACACTGAACAATGAGGGAGTCTGGGGATGACCCACCGACATCAGCCCAGCTGCCCAACTGCCCCCTGGCCACATCAGCTATGTGCTCAACCACAGCTGAACAACAATGGAGCACAGAGACCCGCAGTCGGGGCTGGTGAAGACTAAAGGAGGCACATATGAGTGATCCTGGCATGTAAACTATCAGACGTTGCTTTAACAATGTTGTGGTTTGGACCAGCAAGATGGCTCAGCTGATAAAGATGCCTACCTCCCAGCCTGCTGACCAGAGAGAACAGACTTCTTCAGCTTGTCCTGTGGCCTTCACCCGTGTGCTGCTTCCCACACACATTATGTGCATGCACACGGCACATACATAAAATACAAATGTAATAAAAATGCTGTGGTTTGAATTTCCGTATCTGCACTAAAAGCCTTAAAAGCAATCAGTGCTGTTTAATTACTTTGTCTGAACTAAATTATTTTTCCTAGATCCCAACTAATGAGTAGGTTTTCAAGTCAGTCTCATGGGATGCCACCAGAACTTACAGAAAAGCAAATAAGGCAGAAAAGGAAAACTGTGCATCCCACAGAAACAGTAGACTTCAGTTTTATAGATAAGTAATGATCTAATGAAGCAATTGTACTTTATGTGACTTGCCAATATTTTTATTACTAGTTCATCAAATACTTTTTCAAAATACCAGAATATATAGGAGTAAATACAAAAATTTTAAGATACAAAATAGAAAATAGAAGAAGAAAAGATACTGCAAAGATGGCATTTTGCAGTAGGCATATAAAAGGGAGAAAAAATAACTAAGTATGTGTTAAGGTCCTCACAGAAAATGTACTGCTTGTGAATAAAAAAAAGATTTAAGAAACCCTGGAATAAATGATATCAAAGTTGTTCTGTAACAGTAAATAAAACACTGTGGTGATGGGAAAGAGAGATAGCTAGGGGACGGCTGAGAAGCTCAGAGCACTTGGTCAAAGGACCTAGGCTTGACTCTCAGCACACGGTTTCTAATTCCTGTCCCTGGCATCTGATGCCCTCTTCTTGCCTCTGCGCACACATGACACAGACAGACAAAGCACTCATAAAACGAGTCTTAAAAAGAAAGAGAAATGACAAGCAATAACGACTTGAACAGGAGCTTGCTACCTTACCGTTGGAAATGCAGGAATTTGCTTTCAAACACTTTCCTCAAGAGATGCTGAGGCCTGGTGTACTTCACTCACTCCTCCCAACAACCTGACCTCTCTCTAAAAAGTTTCCAATGGGCCCAGCTGACACAGTGAGCAGGAAAGCCAACACCAATGCCTAACTGTTCTATTCATAAACAGCAGTGTCTTGTCACTGAGTCCTCGGCAGCTCTGGCTCTTCTCAGTATGCTTCACCATCAAGGCTGCCCCAACCTCAGTTCCCCTGCTGGGCAGTGATGGCTAGACACAGGGGAGCCACACTCAAGTACACAGCAGCAAGCACCGGCTTTCTCTCTACAGGAAGCAACAGGAGCAAAAGAGGAAATGCCAATGGCTTCAGTGCAAGCTCCTGCTAGCTAAGCCTCACTTAGCTAGCTGTGTGTGAATCTGTCACTATGCAGGCTTCCTGACCTGCAGGCAGAGATGTGAGTTACTCTGCTCTTGTAAAGGCAGACCAGTAAGAAGCCATACATGGCTTGTAAGACACAGATACAGATATTTACCTGAAAAGCTGTTGTCAGGTTTTTTCAGCACGGATTTCCCTTCCAAATGAATCATGAAGAAATAAGAGAAAGAAAAGACAAGCCCTTTGCTCAAGGACTCGACCACAAGACATTAAAACTCCACCTGTCAGTGCTCTGACAGCTACTGCCAGCTTAACATGGGCTCTGTTAGGACCTGGGCTGACCCTCCTCACACACTGCCACTACGACCTGCTTCACACCAGTGTCGGGCTGCCCACAGCTCACCAGCCTGAATGTGCTGGCACAGGGAGGAACACATTGGCCAAGGGTAAAGCCCAAGGTCCCCACCACTTCCACAGTCTCCTCCCAAAGGCTCGGGAGCACGCAGACTGTGCGTGGGGCCCAGAGGCCTCAAGGCATGGATAACTAAGCAGAGACACTGACAGTGCGAACAGTGCAGAGCCCTGGTAGAGAAACTCACAGAAAACACCTAAGAGAACGCCTCAGAACTGGTCGCTTACGCATATTAGTTCCCCCGGCCCCAGCTCATTTTTGTATTCAACATTTTAAACTCTGAAAAACTAATCACAAGCTAGATCAAGGTTTTGGTATTTAGTTCACTTCATTAGTACTTACTTCTCAAATGGAGTAAAGAAATTTCAAACTAATTTTGATATTGGAATGCTCTGTGGCACTGGAGCTATATAAAATTGAATGCTAGAGAAAGCCACAAGTTAAATGACAGCAGTTCACCAGCCACATAAAACAAGAAGGGGTAATGGCTGCCTCGGTATTGTACTGAGTTAGGAACCTGGAAACTCGGGTGATACAGAAGTCAGACAAACACACTAGAAACTGAAGTGATGGTCAAGGAGTCAGAGCTTTCTCTGGTGCATGGTGTGTGGGCAACAGCTGAAGACTGGGAGCTGAAACCCCAGAGTGAGCCTTAAGGAAGGCATGACCTAAGTAGGGGCACCCTGCCAGGCAAAACAGATTCTGACAATGATGCCCTTGAACATGCCAGGCAGTCAGCTAACTGTGTCATTTTTGGTGAGTACCTGGCTTTGTTAGCCTGGGGACCTCGACTTTCCCTCTGTCTTGTTGACCTGGGAAAGAAGGTAGCTGGTGGCTAAGGTGGCAATGGGGCTGCTCCATAGCAACTTACCCAGCCCTAAGACTTGGCAGGGACAGTCACACCACAGCTGCTGGGACAGTCAGCACCGCCTGGAACACTGCACCTGAGTGTGAGATCTGAGCTCTTTCCTGCCCCTTCCTTCTGCTCTATCTACTCTGTACCCTTCTACTGAGGCAACAAAACATGAGTTAACATGATTCTACCAGATCTCTCTGTCCTGTGAGTATTGGTGGTGGGTACTGGAGTTTGACACAATGAGTTAGAGTTACACACACTGAGATGCCTCTGTAAGCTCTGGTCACTGAAACAAGATTAGGGACCTCCTTGGAATTGATAACTTTCAATCTCTTTATGAAAAAAATTAAGTCTTTGTCCTACTGAAAAACTGGTAAACTAGTAGATGTCTCATTTCCTAAGAATATTCAAAGTTTAAAGCTCCCCAAATTCAGAGGCCAGCAATCACCTATTCTTTAGTTCTGACTCAGCAAAGTATTAGAAAATATTTGTACACTTTTCTATGTTCAGACTATCATTTATTACAATTTTGGATCTTAAAACATGCACTTTAAGAAAAAGATCTATCAGCCAGGTGGTGATGGTGTACACTTTTAATCCTAGCATTCATATATATATATATATATATATATATATATATATATATATATATATATGTTTACATATATATATGCAGATAATGTGTACATGAAAAGATAAAGGAAGAAATAAAAGAACCAATAAGTGCTTCAAGAAAATATATCAAAAGAAATAATAATTACAAGTAAAAAGTCATAGACCGAGCCAGAAGCAGATAGCAGACACCAATTTGCAAGCGTATCCATTTACTGTTGGCCACATCAAAGTTGATGGTTCTAAACCACAACTACTACTGACCAAGATCTGGGAGCCACCACCTGCCACGCCCATAAGACCCAGAGTTCAGCACTTCTGCTCTGAGTCTGACAGGGACTACACTCCAGAGGCTGGCTCCATTCACTAGGCCGCCTGGCAAGGTCCCGTTCCCTGTTCCTGATGCTTAGTGTGAGTCATACAGGGGCCATACCTGGTAAGCTATTTCTTCTCCAGCAGCAGATGAGGACTGTGGAGTGTGGCTCACTAATATGACTTGTGGTGAGCCTGCTCCACCTTGGCCTGAGAGAGAGGGATCCGTGAGCAGTGCTGGGAACTGCTGACCCTGTCAAAAGATAATTATCACTTGAGAAGTTGTCACATTATCAAACCATGTAGTCTTTTAAAAAGACCTTTAGGGGTTGGCAATATGGCTCACTGGGTAATGGCATCTGCTGTCAAATCTAATGGCTTAAATTTGATTCTCAAGACCTGCATAGTGGAAAGAGAAAACTGACTCCCACAAGTTCTTCTCTGACCTCCACATGAGTGTCACACACATGCCTAAACACAAGTGAACACACACACAAATAAATAAAATGTAATCAAAAGAAAACTCTTTTATGGCACAATCACTTTGGAAAGCAAGATTCACTGTATGACCCACAATCAAAAAGAACTAAAACCTAGGTGCACTTGAAAACCGGCAGAAGGTCTCAGCAGGTCTTATTCACAGCAGCCTAAAGGTGGGACTGCTCAATTCTCGTCAACTTTTAGACATATAGATGGACTAAGGGGTATTCGTGCAAAGGAGTGTCATTTGTCCTTGCTGTATAAAGAAATATTTTCTGCACTAGAAAGGATGAAGTAGATACATACTATGTAACATGGTGAACCCTGTGAATTCAAACAAGAAGAATTGTTCACAAAGGACACCACGATGCATGACTAATTTACATAAAATAAACACAACAGACAAACCTGAAGAGAGAAAGTAATGACTGCAGAGGTTGTAGGTAAGTAAGATAAGGCTAACGACAATCGTTAACTGCATCTAGAATTCCCCAGCAGACAAACCTCTGGACACTTCTGTGAGGGAATTTCTAGACTGAGTTACTTGAAGAGGGAAAATTCACCTAAGGGTAGGCAACACATGCCCCCAGATTGAATAGACAAGGAAAGAAGATGGGCAGTGGCACTCATCGCGATCTGCTTCCTGACTGGGGTTGTCATGTGACCACACTGAGGAACTGACAAGGGGCTAACTAGGGCTGGACTGACAGACAGCAACTGTGCTGGTTTGAATGAGGACGGCCCCATGGGCAGGCTTATATATTTGAAGGTTTGGTTTCCATTTGGTGGACTGTTTAGGAAGGATTAGGAGGTGTTTCCCCTGAAGGAACTCACCTGAGAGGTGATGTTCAGCGTAACGGTATCCAGACCTCCAGACAGCATGCCCTGAGTATCAGCCAGGGTTAGGGTGACACTGGCATCACCACCCACGCCTGATGAAGACATGACCAGGTTCTGGGTTGAAATGGCTGATGGCGACATTGGTGTTGTAGAAGGAAGATTCCCACTTGTAGGATTAAGTTCTAAAGAAGAAGCAAAACAAATAATCAGCAGAAAGCTGGGAAGTGCTCTCCTGGGACCTAGGAAGAGCAGCCTGAAAAGGAGACAGTGTGAAGCCACTGCAGCAATCCTCCAGTACCACAATAAGGAAATTACAAATCTCTGATGCAACAGTATGGCCGAGGCTTTCTTTGGTTTTTAAGTGCGTACAAAACAGCATACTCTGCTTCTTCTGCATAATACTGCAGGTGTGTCCAACCTTTTGACTCCTCAACACAACATTACCATCTATAAGGTTCATGCTTACAAACCATGCACTCAAATTATATAAAGGAAAAAAAAATCAGGTTGTGTAAATTCATAATTGGTCTACACTCAGTTATCCTGTGCCACATACAGCTTTGCAAGTTAGAAATGCTTGATAGAAAAAAAAAAACAGAAGAGGGAAGATACATCTCTGCCCTTTGTCACTGCTAGGACTCTAGAAAGAAAACTCAGCAAAGATGAGTCTAGGACCACAGAAGGAAGAAACCAGTCACAAAATTTAGTAGACAAATTTGACTCCATTGCTATTTCCTTATACTCACCATCCTAAAGAAAATGTTAAATCTAAACAAACAACAACAACAAAAATGATCAAAACTAAGCGACACTACTTATTACTACTAGACAGCCTGGAAGTCAAGCTCACCCTGCCTGCTGAGCAGAAGAACCAAGGGCCTCTCCCATCCACTGGTAAAATGCACATCACTTGCTAGTATAACACAAACAGAAAGTTCCAGCACAGCATAAGAAATCTAAAGAGAAAAATCTAAGTCCACTTCTTTAGGGAACAACTTCAGGTGGCGCCGCAGTTCATATTCAGCACAGATGAGGAAGCTTCACAGAGACAGAAGCCTGCCAAGAAGAGCCACACTGAGCACCGCTGAAAGGACACAAAGCTACACCAAGAAAGCAGAGATTTTTCTTAAGCTTACAACTGGAAGCAGCTATGAACAGCTCCTGGTTATTATCTATTAAAAAATCTCAAGAAGATACAAATGAAATTTAATAATTAAGTAAGACTCCGACTTATTTCTTACTTATTTTTTCTGAAACCACCGTTCCTCCAGGACACAACTCAACAAAGTCTTATTGACTTTGTGTTTATAATTTTAAAAAGTGACCTTTAAGAGGTATTAGATAAATCAGATGTGGTACAAAATGCCTATAATGCCAGTATACAGGACACCAAAGGAGGAAGGTCAAGAGCTCAAGGCCAATTGTGGCTACATAGCTAGCATGAAGCCAGCCTGGGCTACCTAAGATCCTGTTTCCAAATAAAAACAAAAAATAAAACAAACAAACAAAAACAAAAACCATATTCTATGAAGTCTCACTGGTCAACTGTAGAACTTCATTCTTCAGCAAATGGAGCCCAATTCAGGAAGTCTTTTCTGCACCTATTTCATGTCGGGTACCTGCCCTTGTTTTCTTCTAGTGGTTTCAGTGTTTCAGGATTCACGTTTAGGTCTCTGACCCATTTTGCTTACATTTTTTTTTTTTTTTCACAGAGTAACAGATACGTGTATAACTTTATTCTTCTGCATGTAGAAATCCAATTTTCTCAGCATCATTTCTTTTCTTCAGCATATATTTTTGGCATGTTTATCATATATTATATGGTTGAAGTTAAATGTACTCATGTTTGGGTCTTTAATTTTGTTTCACTGGTGTACACATCTGTTTTATGCTAGTATCTTAATGTTTTTATTACTATGGCTCTGCATTATATCTTTATAAAAAGCTTCCACACAGCTAAAGAAACAATCAGCTGAGTGAGGAAGAAGCCCACAGACTAGGAAAGCTTTACATCTGGCAGGGGATTAATATTCAGAATATATAAAGAACTTAAAAAAATGAGACAATAAAAATTAAAAAACTCATGGGCCTGGTACCTGAATAGAGTTCTCTTATATTTTTGGTTGTGAGCCTAGCCTTTAATGGCTGAGCCGTATCTCCAGCCCTTCAACAGAGTTCTCAAAGGAAAAAATCATGATTAAGAAATATCTAAAAAGATGTGCATTACTGATAGCAAATCAAAACAACTTTGAGATTTCATCTCACCCCAGTCAGAATGGCAAAGATCTTCAAAGCAATCAGTAACAAATGTTGGACAGAGAGTAGGGGAAAGGGACCCCTCACTCACTGTTGGTAGGACTACAAACTGGTACAAACACTCTGGAAATTAGTGTGGAGAATTCTCAAAAAGCTAAAAATCAACTAACTGTATATCCCAGCCTAACATTCCTCAGCATATACCCAAAAGACTCAGCATCCTACCTGAAAAGAACTTTGCAGGTAAATGGATGTAGCTACAAAAGATTATATTGAGTGAGGTATTCCAATCCCAGAGGAGCAAACATTGCATGTTCTCTTTCATTAGAAGGTCCTAGTTCTAAATCTTCAGATGTAAATCCATATTATGGAATAACTAGAGAAGCCAGGAAGGTAAAAAGGGACCACTGATAGGGTAGGGGGTAGAGAGAATAGAGAGGAGAATAGCAAGGGACAAGTTAACTGATCAAGGAAACAGGAAAAGAGGGCTCCTTGGGAAGGGGAAGGAGGTAAATACAGAAGAAGGCAGGAAGAGGATGAAGGGGAGAATGGGATACTAGTGCTCTGACCAGGGAAATGGGGTTACTCTTTCGGAATAGGGAGGGAGTTGAATACAGAAGGATAGAGAGAGTAGAATAACAATAAGCATGTTTGCAAAAGTCAGAAGAAATCATACTATCAACTCTTTACCTTAGAAAACGAAACCTATAAGACACATATTCTGTGTATAAATGTACATATGCAGTTTAAATGAACTTTTTTCATCTGGGCTGAAAATGTTCCCTTGGAGAGTCAAAGAACACCTAACAACCCCCCCCCCAATACCAGACATGAAAAGCCCTCTTACAAGTTGTTGGTCAAGGCTCTCCATGAGATTCCTAAAAGCTATTGCCCTCGGTTGGTCCCCCACCCCATGCTGTCAGAGGTTGCTGTAAGTCTCTATTGCTGAAGACACTATAGACTTCAGAAATGGGTTCCAGAGGTCCCTGAGCTGGAATGACTTATATGACTCCTCTCTGAAGCTCAGAAAACATTGTGGAAGGGTGTGCAGGAAGAAGAGGGAGGCAGAAAGATTTTAAGAGCCACAGAATCAGGGAATTCTCTAAGATTGGATCTACTAGTACCAGAAGGCACCAGGCGAGCTTCCAAAGGGTAAGCAACCAACAGCCCTTGCCAGCTCTAGTACCTACGTAACGACAAAAACTAGCATAGCACAGCAAGTCTAAGAGCGCAGTAGTGGCTCACATACCTCGGCAGTAACCAACAGCCCTCTAGACTCCCCTTAAGACTCACTCAACAAGAGGGAAACCATGTCTGGGACTGGAAACCTAGCCAACGACTCAATGCTAGAAAAGTCATCGATCTTGGAGGAGAACCAGCAACCATCACTTTAGTAAACCAGCATAACCCCAAACAATGATCTAAGCACTGGTCTAAGCACTTACACAGGTAAGTGTAGACCTCACTGCTAACAAGGAAACTTGTCTTCAGGCACAGGCCACGGAAAACCACAGCCAATCAAAATTCAGTTGTGAGGTCCAATCCCAGTGGACACAGCTACAAAATACTCCCACCACCAAGGCTTGGGGAACACTGCTTCCACAGTGGAGGTGTAAAGATTGTAAGGACTTGAGGATCAGGGAGTTTGCTGTGAGACTGCGTCTTTTTGTAATGTCAGAAGCTCCACCCATAAGGCCTCAGCCTCAGCAACATGACTGCCTAGACATGCACTCTACAAGGACAACAGCAGACAAAACTGAGATTAAAGTTCATGAAGCCTACACAAAGAAGTACAGGCAACTAAGGAATGCTGAGAGTAGGAGAAATAATCCTCAGGAAAAAGCAAACCAGTTAATTATCCAATCAGAAAGAGTCAGTCCTAAAAATGTACACACTGGTAACACTCTACAGAGTGCTCTAGTCACTAGGAATGTGTACACACATAGAAATATATATGCATACATGCATTCACAACCAATAATGAAAAAAGCATGGACTGGAAAAGGAGCAAGGAGGGGAGGGCTTAGAGGGAGGGAAGGGAAGGGGAAATGGTGCAATTATAATCTCAAAAAAAAAAAAAAAAAACCAAACATGTTAATAAAAGCAGGTACCGATTCCAATTTGTAGAGACAAGGTCTTGTCTTAAGATAGTGTAATAGAATTTTATGAAACTTCAGAATTAGTTTGAAAAATATACTAAGTTTTTTTTTTTCATGCAATTAATAAAAACAAAAGCATACAGATGGGTGGACAAAGCAACTCAGCTTGGCCTTGATCACTAGTATTCATATCATTTCTATGGCGTACCTACAAGCACAGGGAAATGTTTGCCTCTATTGTAAAAGTTGGAAAATTTGGGGTTTTTTTGTTCTTAAATCTAGAGGAAATTTTAAAAAAAGAAAGAAAAGCTAAAGATAAAAGATAAAAAAAAAAAAGCTAAATACCCTCATCCAGTACCAGCAAATAAAGAAATGACCTTTACTTTCACTAAAAAAATGAACTCTATTCACCAACAGAAGCTTAAAGTAAAAAGAGCACTAAAGTAAGAACAAAACAATGACCCTCCATTTAGTTAAACTCCTTAAAATGTCTTGATGAATTTGAAGTCTGTGACCCTGCACTTTGCTTCTGGAGGCTACCTGCATGACAATGGGAAATTTATTTGGTTTTGGGTTTGGGGTTTTGGTTTTGTTTATTTTGAGATAGGGTCTCTCTATGTAGTCCTGGCTATCTTGAAAGTCACTTTTTAGAGCAGGCTGGCTTTAAACTTACAGGATATCTTAGAGAAATATAACAATTTAGTGGAATTTCATGACTGAAAGAGTAATGAGTGAAAGGAAAATGTAAGTCAGCCCTGTGAGCTCATATACTACAATATATTCCAACGCTAGAGATGGAATTCTAAGGTTTAATTTATAAACTTTAATGTTTCCTCTTTGGTTTGAATCTTGCTTTACTCAGATTTTTCCTTGCTATTTCCTCTTCCTACTCCTGTCTTTTAGAATGAAAGTTTGTATTCTAACCTACCACTGTGCACTGCAAGTACACGACTGCTTGTTTTTAAACTTTTTCAAGGGTCCCACAACTATACTTCACCTTGAGTCTCAAAGGAGATTCTGTTTTTGAACTTGTGAGCAATAGTGAAACTACCGAAGGAATTATTGATTTCAGCTATAGGCAGAGTAAGTATGACATGTCAGGCAGAATGACTACTACTTCACTTACTTGGAGATTAGGTATGGATTAAAGGGATGCACTTATCAAAGTGGCAACAGGACTTATGAAAGCTAATACTGTCAACTTGAATGGACTGAGAAATATCTGTGACACTGGGTGTTTCCAGAGGGGGTTATATTACAATGACTCTAACCTATGCAATGACTTAATCCAATTAAACTATTTAAAAATAATTAGTCCACTGGACAGAGGTGGAACTATGAAAGATGGGGAGTCTGGTACAAGGAAGTAATTTTCTGGTGATATATAGCCTTGGTCACCTCCTGTCCTCTCTGATTCCTAGCTGTCATGCATTGAATACCTCTGCTCTACCACAACACAATATTCTAACTCATTCTAGAACCACAGAATCAGCTAACCCTGGATGAAACTTCTCAAAACCATGAGCTAAAATGAATCTTTCCTCCTACTTGTTAGGCAGTTTGTCATGGTGCCCAAATCAGACCAACTCGGAAACCTGCTGAGAGAACTTCCATGTAAACTATGCTAACTACTTTTTAATGTCGTCTTGACATTAGGGTCATACGGAAAGGAGGAAACTCAACTAAAGACTGACTCCATCAGACTGGCCAGTAGGGCACTGACTGATGTAGGAGAGCCTAGCCCACTGTGGGGAAGGACAATCCCTAGAGACATGTGCCTGCACTATAGTGAAGACATTATTAGCTCATTAGTTAGGGGCAAGACAGCAGGTAGCTCTCCTCCAAGGCCTCTGCTTCAGCTTCAGTTCCTGAGCTGACTTCCCTCTATGATGGGCTGTCACCCGGAAGCATAAGTCAAACTTTTCCACTGCCTAGCTTAGCTGTCTTCTGGGCAGTGTTTTCTCACAGCAGCAATAAACAAGTCAGACAAAAACATAGCATTTCACTGTGGATAGCCAGTGTAATCCTTGCTGAATCAACCTTGGGGTTGGGAGGGAGGGCACAGAGCCCCAAGGACCTACTCTCTGAGTCCCCCATACAAGGAGCACATCTTTGAACCATACAGAGTAGTAAAGATAGCAAATATGGTTAGACTTATAGAGATAAGCAAGAATACACTTGGTTTTTTTTTTAAATACACACATGCACACCCACACACACAAGCACACACATATACGAACATACACTGACTTTAAGAGAAAGATTACAGAGAAAAGCATGTTGCATGCTTTTAGTAATGCACAATGACACACACACACTCTCTCTCTCATTGACATTTAGAAGGTCACAGAGGAAAGTGTGCTGCTTGCCTTTAATACACATACACACACACACTGACATTTAGGTCACCGAGGAAAGGGTCCTGTCTTTAGTAATAGACAGTGAATGGTGACCATATTACCCATTACAGATTAAGCTATAACCTGAAAGTCTAGACTGTAGTCAACTGAATATATGAAGAAAATTGACTACAATGAACAAAACTGAATATACAAATTGAATATAATGAACAAAATTCCCCTAAATTGAAGGGAGGCAAGCAAAACAAAACACAATTTTCCATTTCAAATCAATAAGTAAAAGAATTAAGTTCTATGATACTGCTTTTTAGAACTTTAAAACCAAGCCGATGAGCAGGGCAGAACCAAGGAATCAGAGTGAACGACCAAGGCCCTTCCCCAAGCTCTGCTTTTGGAAACTCGCATCTGGCAATCCAGGCAAGGCTCTCAGCATTCTTTTGACCATGAGAGACACAGAAAGCAGGTGAGAGTTCCTCTTGAAATCCTGTGTAGCCATGCCTATGCCTTCAGCCAGAGTCTTCCTCAGGTCAGCAAAAGCCAACAGAGCTAATCAAAACTATAGCACAGACTTCCCAGAATCCACTTCAGCTCACCAACACACTTATCACCTGACAGTTGGTGTATATGTCAAGGATCAATAAGCAGAGGACTCTCCAACTGTCTATGTACTTTCAGGTTGGCTTGGTACCTGTTTTAGATAGTTTTATGTCAACTCGACACAACTAGAGTCATTTGAGAGGAGCAAGCCTCAATAGAGAAAATGCCTCAATAGGACCCAACTAATAGGCAAGCTTGTGGGGCACTTTTCTTAATTAAAGATTGATGTGGGGGCAGCCCATTGTGGGTGGTGCCATTCCTGGGCTGCTATCCTGGGTTCTAGAGGAAAGCAGGCTGAGCAAGGCATGGGGAGCAAGCCAGTAAGCAGCACCCCTCCATGGCCTCTGCTTCAGCTCCTGTCTTCAGGTTTCTGCCATTTAAGTTCTTTCCCTGACTTCCTTTGATAATGAACTATGGTGTGGAAGTGTAAGCCAAATAAACCCTTTCCTCACCAAGGTGCCAAATTTGATCATGGTGTTTCATCACAGCAATACTCTAAGACAGTACCCCACTGCTGAAGTTGGCTTATTCAACCACCTGCCTGTTCATCTGTTTAACAATCTGGATGTGAACTCACTGTTTTCTGTTCTCAAAACCTGGTTCAGCATTTTACCTCACATCTGGAACAACTTCACTATCAACCTACACTCATCTAATCCAGGTGACCAGGGTAGGCAGGACTATACACTGAAGTGCTGTCATAGAAATGGGCAAACCTTATGTATTTGTTGTTATTTTTAAAATTCTGAAATAGCTGGGCAGAGGTAGTGCACGACTTTAATCCCAACAGTCTGGAGCAGAGGCAGGTGGATCTCTGAGTTACAAACCAGCTTTGTCTACAGAGCAAGTTCTCAGCAGCTAGGGCTACACAGAGAAACCCTGTCTCAAAAACAAAAACAAACAAACAAAAAAGTTTCTGTGGAAAGAAAAAAGCAAAAACATGTTTACCTGTTTCTGACATAGTTCATCTCTATACCAAGCCTCCAGAGTACTACTAGAATTACAGGCATATGCCACAATGCCCAGACCTAAAAGGCAGTCTAATACCTTAATTAATTAACTAATTAATTAATTAAATGCTAGCTAGCTCTTTACCTACATATGTCTGTCATAGCTAAACCCCTCATGGCGTGCCTGCCTGGTCTGATACAACAACGCTCCATGAAGAGCCACTTACAGACTGCTCACTGGTGACAGGAACAAGCAAGCTTCCAGACTCAGGCAACACAGAGCATCCCTGTTCTGACAGCTTCCCACCAGCATCCTGCCACTGCTCACCAGCAGGCATGAATGCAGCATTAGCATGCTGCTGACATATTCCTATGAGAAACGTCTGCTATTGGTTCAAAACCTGCTTGGGCAGCTCTACTGCCTACTGTACCTAAATGTACAACACAATGAAAACATACTCAAGCTTTGATGAAAGCCATACAAGTGCTTTGGAAAACTTGAAAATGGCAAGATGGCTTGGAAACTCTGTTGTAATATTAGGAGTGAGTGAGATTAAGATCTAAGTGAGTATCAGAGGATGAAGATGCTATAGTGCAGTTCTGAACTGTGACCTACTCCCTACATACTCCAGACAAGATAGGAAGTGCAGCTAGGCATCATAAACATGAGCAGAGGCAAAACAAAGAGAGAGCACTGCTGTTATTGGCAGAGCAGGTCAGTTATTAACAGACCCCAGCAAGAATGCTCCGAATATTCCGGTGTCACGTCACGGATTCTTACTTGACAGGTCTTTTTATTAATAACTGGCTACAAACACCCAGTCACAGCCACCTGCTGTGTATGCACAAGTCCAGTTTGGGGAGGTGAAGGATGATCTTTATATTTTATACAGTGTTTTAGTTTTTGTCTCCAAATGCTAGGTCTTATAGACACCTATAAATCTGCACAACTTAAATAACACTTCTGTTCACAGTATATCGTACTATGCATGATACAAAGCAAGGAACAATTTGCAGATGGCATCAAGATGCATTCAACAAGTGGCACAGAAAGCTCTGAGTAACTGGCCAGAAACTGTCTGACACAACAAACCTTTCAAGTAAAATTAATATTTAATGTTATAAATGGCTACATTTTTACTATATCCATAAGCAACAGTGTTAAGAACATGGCCAATTAGAGAATAACAGGAAATTCAATAGCAAAGAACTTGATTTCTAAGGTAGAACAAGCATTCTGCATATGTTTTTTATAAAAGCTAGCACATATCCAACACTGAGAATACTAAAAAAAAAAAAAAGGTTAAAAAAAAACAGCTAAAATACCCTTTTATATTTCTAAAATTAAAATTCAATATGTATAATCAAAGAAGGGTTACTGAATCATTCAAAAGCCAGTATTAATGTGTGTTGTCCTGCAGCAGGTAAAACTTATAGCACGTCCTTCAAAAGTGTATCTATATACAGAAGGAAGACCCTCCTGAAAAACAAAACTTTTACTTTTTAATTTCCTGCTTTGTAACTTTCATTTCAGTTCCACTCTTAATTTTTGTGGAAATCCCATTGACACTTATAAAAACACAATCTTGGACTGCCCTTGTAGTTGCAATTCTTTCATATGTTCAAAAGAAAACTTGGACGCTTTCCTCCTTCATAGTAGATCCTCCCAGAAGTAAGTAGTGTTTCAGGTAAGAATGCTCTTGTTTTTAACTACAGGACTGTAAGGTGGTTGTGGTAACATCTGGCTGTCCAGCACGCACAACACCCTGCGGCTGGTTCCCTCGCAGTGCACTTACTGGAGGTGGTGCTTTGAACAAGAAATGGCTCCAGTAGGCTCGAGTGTTCCAGTACTTATTCCCCAGGAGACATGCTGTCTGAAAAGGCTGTAGAGCCTTTACAGGGAGCAGCCTTGCAGGAGAAAGCAGATCACTGGGGTAGGCTTTGAAGGTTTACAGCCTCACCTGCCTTGGTCCCAGTGTGCTATCACATCAACAACAAAAAGACTAATATGGGGCAGAGTGGTACATGCCTACACTCTCAGCACGGGGAGCAAAAGAAGGATCATCAGAGCTTCAACATCATTCCTGGCTACACAGTGATTGAGACAGACCTGGGCTACATGAAACCCTAGCTTTTTGGTTTGGTTTAAAGATTTGTTTACATGAAGGGATTGAAGAGTGCAGAGCAAGGAAATCACATGGACAAAGCATACTAGCCCCAGGCTACACAGGCCACAGCACACCATGAGAGTAAGCCCGCCCGAAGAACAGACAGGTACAGCAAGGAGGGAGTGACACCTTAAGCCAGTGACTAATGTTCGGGTAACTGGTTAATGTCATGTGCGCTTTACTGCTGACAGTATTTTCCACCTTTGGAAAATTTATCAAATTTTCAATGTTCTAACATATTTGAAACTTTCTACCAAAGCTTAGTAGTGTTCTAAGGATACAAGAACAGGTGACACCATGGAGGCGCTTTTACAATTTCTCACTGTGCACAGCTCTGGTGAGTGATGCTTCTTTAGTGTACAGAACAGGAACAAGAATCAGGAAGATACATGCTCTGCTCTTTGCTAAGCCAAAAATATATGGCAAAAGTAGCCAACTCTAAACTTGAACACACAATCAACTCTACAGAACTAGGAAGTGATGTAAGAAACCAACGGTGTTTTGTTCTGATACTAGATATCACTAGATCTGAACCTGCCACATAAATGAAATGCGATGTCTTTATGCAAAACTGAGTGCTGAAAAAGACACAAACAAGATGGCCTTACATCGGAATCCAGTCTCTACAGTGTGCATTTACTAACCAGAGATTGTTAGCGTAATCTCCTGTGGCGAGCCCGAGGACGAAGAGGCAGTGGGACCAGCGGCCTGTGCAAGAACCTGGCTGAGACTTGAGTTGTTGATGGTCAGGGTGATCTCGTGGGGGCCCGTCGAAGTAGACACGAGGCCTTGTGAGGTCATCACTTGAGTGAGGTCCTGGGTCCCTGTTCATCATCACAAAACAAATGACACTGAGATCTAACAGACACATTTCTCCTGGTTCATGTGAAAAGGACTTAATTAAAGGATTATTTTTAAAAGACAAAGACACAGGATAAATTATCAATCAGTTCTTATTACTTTATCTGAAAGGATAAAGCACCCTAGAGTTCACAAGGCCCTACCTCTGATTCCCCAGTGCACAAAAAGGGGGAAAAAAAAAAAAAGAAAGAGAAAGTGAGTGAGAAAGAAAGAGGAGGTAAGTGAAATGATGAAAGAAAAAGCCAGGTTGAGAAGCAAAATTCCATGAGCAATAAAATGAACTTATACTGAATGAACACCAATGAAACTAAGAAAACTTCCGAGTTTTTATTTTATTGGTAAGCTTTACAAAGACATGAAAAATGTCATTATACTGGCCTAAAACCAAATGTGTCTCCCATATCAATAACAAGAAACTACAGCTTCTACAGTAAAAGAGCAATGGGCTCTTACCACTGCTGCTGGTTGTCAGCACAGAGTCCTGTTCAGAGAGTGGGCCAATGGTCAGATTGGCAGACGTCACTGTGGGCTGTAAGGACAGGCCTGAGATGGGCTGGATGACAACACTGGCTGGGACCGTGCTGTCTGATGTCTGAAGAGAATTGTTCTGTGAGGCCGTGCCAGGCTCCCCTGTGACTGGCTGAGCAAGCAGGTTGCCCTGTTGTAGTGTTTGCTGCAAAATGCTCGGATCAATCTGTAAAGCAACAGATACTTGCAGTGAAACCTTTGTGCTTCCGTGTCATTTAGCCTGCATTAAAGCATAGGAAACCATGGTAGTCGCCATACCTGCAGTGTGATATTGTTGATGCTGGATGCATCAAGTCCAGAAATCTGAACATTTTGTCCAACCAAGTTAGCAGCCAGCTGTAACTGGATGCCTTCCAGGGTAGCCAGACTCCCATCAGTCAAAGACACTGTCAAGTCCCCACCAGCTGGTCAGAGAATGAGAAACGGAAGGACTTAATGCTGCAAATGCTTTAAATCTAAAAGAAACACACTAAAATAGATGACTGATTAGTCCACAGGTTAGTGTGACAGCAACCACTGCGTGGCAGCCTGGCTCTTGCATGGCCCACGTGAAGAGATGCAGAAGGAAAAACCATGGGATGTCAAATAGCTGCAAGAGCTGTGGCATTTGCTTTTAAGTACACAAATGCAACTGGTGTAAACCTAGTACTTTTTCAGCATCATGTGACCAAGGACAACAGGCCAGCCCCACTAGGTTACAGGTGAGTTCTACTAATCACCTAACACTAACTGGGAAACTCATTCAAAGTCCTCAAGTGATAAAGCAGATACAGGGGGAGAAGAAATGGGAACTCAACTTCCCCTACTGCCTTATTGGGAAAGGCTCAAAAGACTGCTGGCTGTGGGAGGGGATGAGAGGGACACATATTGGCTTCCTACCTGAAACGGAGGCGGGAAGGATGGCCTGACCCACCAGCCCCTGCTGAAGCACATTCTGATCAAACTGCCCTGTGAGAACGGGGTTGTTCATGATGAACACATTGGGGTCCGTGGAAGAGGAGTTGAGGAGGTTCACAGACTGGAGACTTTCTGATGAGCTTCGTGTCACAGGCTTCCTGGCCTTCTTGGTGTCTGATTTGTAATGAAACTGCATATGAGTCTTCCTCCGCCCTGAAGTACGGAAGCGCAGCTCACAGTGAGGGCACTTGAACGGCTTTGCCCCTGTGTGCAGGCGCATATGCACCTTCAGACTTCCTTTTGTGGAGAAGGCATTGCTGCAGACATGACAGCTGAACAGCTTCTGGCCTACAAGAACACCAGGAGGAATCAGCAGGAGGGAGTGGCGAGCTGGGCCACAGACACCCTCCAGCAGGCAGTATGGACAAACTGTGCTGGCTTATGGCCCTCTGTGCTTTAGGCTCTCAATGGATGCTAGGACAGCAGGTATCTGTCTACAATCTCAGGTTAATGTTCTCACACCCCTCTGAGGCTCTGTCCCCAGAAATCACCACATTCCACTTGGAAGACTGTGCACAGGGAACATCGTGATGCCACAGGCCCTGTGTCCAGTGTTATGTGCCTATTGCCTCCCGTCTGGAAGAACTCAGAATCAGACACCGCTTGCT
The DNA here is from genome assembly GCF_907164565.1 of Psammomys obesus. NCBI lineage: Eukaryota > Metazoa > Chordata > Mammalia > Rodentia > Muridae > Psammomys > Psammomys obesus. The sequence goes on from NW_026596962.1 coordinate 870,663, forward strand.
TCCACGATGTTCAGGCAGACTCACAGAGGCTTTAGTAAATCCGTGATCCTATATTGCTCTGGGGTCTCCAAGGCGGAAAAACACCTCTTCTTCCCTAGGTAGTCTGAGCTGAACTCCCACCGCAACAGAGCCTGGAACTAGGCTGACCTCAAGGGCCGCACCAGGCACCTAGATTGTGGGCAGTGTTGGAGGGATGCTTTTGTCACGGTGTAAAGGTTGTCTTTGTATACTCAAATGCCAACTTCTCCACCAGCTGAGAACAGACCTAGCTTTGGCATTGTCAAGCATCACCTGTCTCAATGTTTTGGAAACACTTTCTCTACCACCTTTTGATGGATGAATAAAGAGCCCAGTGGCTGATAGCAAAGGACAGAGAAAATAGGCAGGACTTCCAGAGAGATAGAAACTCTGGGAAAGAAAGGCATGAAAAGATTCAACTACAAGACATGGAGCAAGTCGGGCATATGAGGAGGGGTTAACAAGCATGTAGCAGAACATACATAAAACATAGACCAGAAGAGCTAGACCATACATACAACACACATAAAACATAGACCAACAGCAAGCCAAGGCCTAAAGCTATTATAAATAAATATAAGTGTCTGTGTCATTATTCAGAGCTGAGGCGGAAAGTCCACAGTGTTACAGTGTATAGGACATGGGTCTCCCAAGCTAGGCCATCCACCCTCAGCAAGTTCACAGTACAACGTAAGAGATAGAGACACTGGGAACCTGATGAAGCAGCGAGACGACTACACATGACAATGTGAGCTAATCCATGTTTAGTTGCCAATAATAATCCATCAGGAAAGAATGAGAGCTTTACAGAAATGTCTGAAATTCCACCTGTAGTTATTTGTTCAATATCATGACCAAAAATTTGGGAATATGGCTAATGTGACGATGCTACCAAGTGGAGCCTATCAATGACAGCTATCGAGCACTATAGTGTTCCTATGTTCCAACATGCTACACACTCCTGGGTAGCTAGTCATGTCTTAGTAGACGGCTGTGCTGCCACTAGCCTCACGCCACACAAAAGGAGCTGCAGGACTCAAAGAACAAAGGTCTGTACTTTCTTCTTCATTTTTTTTTTTTTTTAATAAAACTGATTTTCAGATTCTCAAATCAGATGAAGAAAAAGGCTCAGGAAATAAGATACCATGTTCCACTTGATGAGATCTTTCTCCTCACATAAAAAGACAGTATAACCTGGTGACTGTCAACAGAATCAGAAATACCAGCAAACTGCCTCTCTCTGGCCCAAAGGAGACTAAACAAACCTTGTGAAAGAGGAGGAGTAAGCTGAGAAAGAGCATGTGTAATTTGTAACTCAGTTTTTGAGATTTTTACCTCTCCCCCTTTTAGAGCTAAACCATTTTCTTTATATTAGAAATAACAAAGCCTTTGTAGCTATTTCTTCACGGTTCCTGATTCTGAGTTCTCTACACTATTGAAGCATCTGTGTACAAAGTACGCAGACATCCCCAAGCAATCGCCAGGGTCACTCCTTACCTGTGTGAGTCTTCACGTGGCAGTCTAGTGTGGACTTAACAGTGAAGCTCTTCCCACACTCCTCACACTTATACGGCTTTTCTCCAGTGTGGATTCTAACATGCCTGTTAAAAAAGCATTTCTAATTAAGGGATTTTATTTTTTAACTACATGTACATTTACAAATAACTTCATCAATTTAAAATCATAAAAATAAAAAGCAGTCTGCTCCTATTTCTATTAGTCTGGCCAAAGGAAGCCCTGACACGTCACTGCGTAACACAAGTGTGCAAGCACACATGACGTGCTGTCAGAAGTCTATGGCTGTGCTGGTTACTGAGGCTCTCTACAAGCCTCACCTGCTGGCGGCAGTAGCTCCCAGAACTGAGCTTAGTGTCCTGACCGAAAACTGGAGGTCAGGTCTGCTTCCGACTTGCTTGCTGCTTCCGGCTTGCTTGCAGCTTCCCATTCTACATGGCCCCAGGGCTCCTCCACCTTCTCCAAGCTTAGGGTCTATGGTGGTTTGAATAGGAATGTGTGAATGCTAGGCCCAAAGGGCATGGCACCATTAGGAGGTGTGGCCTTGTTGAAGTAGGTGTGGTTTTGTTGGAGGAAGTGTGTCACTGTTGGGGCAGGCTTTGAGATCTCAGAAGCTCAAGCCTGTTCAGTTCCTGCTCCTTGCCAATCTTGATGTGGAACTCTTAGCTCCTTCTCCAGCACCACACTGCCATGCTTCTTGCCATGATAATGGTCTAAACCTCTAAAACTATAAGCCAGCCCCAATTAAATGTTGTCCTCTGTAAGAGTGCTGTGGTTATAGTGTTTCTTCATAGCAATAAAACTGGAACTAGGAGAAGGTCCCAGGCTCTGCAGTATGTTGCTACACTCTATCCTGCACATCAGCTGCTGGTCTGACACCTGGTGCTCTGCGCTCTCACTCTGACCACGAGCCCTCTGTAAGAAGAGATCTGCCAGTCTTCTAGACCTATATAGCCCAGCCAGCGCTCTGTGCTCCTCAATTAAGGTGGCTCATTTTCTGCTTCTATCACAACCACACAGAAAAATGCAGAGGCAACAGAGCTCTTCATGACTGTTCCACGTGACTTACTACCCAAATAATGAAGGCTCAGGCCCGCATGCTCCGCAGGTGACTTCCCACACTGGGGAAAAGCACCTGCACACATTCAGGTCTGTGGAAGCACTGGCGTCCGCACCTCACCAAGTCGCTGGGCTTCTTGAAACTCTTCGGACAGTATGTGCAGCAGTTGGCATGCTTGGGCTCAGCCTCCAGCTCTGCCTGCTTGTCCTTCATCTCACTGATGCGGTCCTTCTCTGCAGCTGACTGCACCAAGACCTTTTCAGATACCGTAGCACTCTCCTGGGGCTGGATTTTGGCCAGCTGGGCTGTCTCTTCCTCTGTGAAAGTAATGACCTCAGGACGAGGCTTTCTTGATGCACTTCTGTCAGAATTTTCTTCCTCTTCCTCTACACATGTATCTGTTAAAAGCATAGAAAAAAGGGCTGAATCAACACTGAATACTGAGTTTCAACAGAAGAAAAGACAAAGCATGAAAGAATGGAGTTAGTAACTTAATTAAGCCACATTTCAGACAGCAAACAGCTGCTTTCCCCACTGGGGTAACGGGAAGTTGCCTGATGAGGGAGAAGGAGACAAGCGAAAGCCACACCAAGGAGTCCCTCTGGTTGACAGTCAGCTTTTGACAGGCCAGCAGCAGTTCAGAACCATCCAAGCCCACACAGCCACTGGGACTCATGCACATCCACACTTGACTACGGCCCAATTGATTACTAGGTAAATGAAACCACGTGATCAAATACCAGATGCCAACTTACCAAAACAGAGAACCCTCAATTAGAAAGAATGACCACAGACAGGACACTCACACGCATACACACTCAGACTCAGACACACACACACACACACACACACACACACACACACACACACACACGAATTCTCTCATTATAAATTTCAGCTGCTTGAACAAGATCAAAAGGAAATGAAAATGTAAGAATAGTAGGCACTGGTGGTGCATGCTTTTAATCCCAGACTTGGGAGGCAAAGGCAGACAGATCTCTGAGTTAGGGGCCAGCCTGATCTATAGAGTAAGTTCCAGTACTGCCAAGAAACCCTGTCTCAAAAAAAAAAAAGGGTTCTCAACAACTGCAGAAATGACAGTAACAGAGCTGCCAATGGGACAGCAACGGTTCCCGGTCACATGGCTGTACCCTTCCAAACAGCAGAGCGAGGGTGTGTGCATGCGCGTGTGCGTGCGTAGCAAGGGACTCATGACTGAAACACTCAAATCCAACATAAAGGGGAACCTGGACTCCGTGGCACATGCCTGTTTTCCAGCACTCTGTTCGAGGCCAGCCTGGTCTACAAAGCAAGTCCAGGACAGCCAAGGCTACACAGAGAAACCCCATCTCAAAAAACAATAGGGGAGGGGATGGGATAGTAGGGAAGTGAATAGTGTTAATTCCAGTTAGTAAGTGTGAAAAACAACCAGATTGATGTTCTAGAACATAATGTGCAAAAAAAAAAAAAAAAAAAAAAGATGGGACAGACAGAAAGAAGGGAGGGATTGGGAGAGATCAGTCATGAAAGATGAAGCTAGGAAATTCAGTATCTACTCACAAAAGTTCTAGAAAAGGAAAATGGCACAAATAAAACTTTCATAATATATTTACAAGGTCTGAAACATTTAGGAGTTAGCTATAGATAGTGGCCCTCACACACACTGACAGTGAAAAATGGAGAGAACTGTATTGAAAATTTTCAGTAACCAACATATATAGAGATCAATATAAAACAAGTCATGAAACATAAAAAGACAATAAAATTAAGCAAAGTATATAGCAAAAATAGAAAATGGCTCAAGTAAGGCCAAACAGTGAAACATCCCAAGCATGAAGAAATAAAATCCTTATCACAAACAGAACAACCAGTGACTCTTCTCCTTTGGCTGAGAGATGCAAGGCAGGAAAACAGGACACAGCACCATGTATGTCTATAGATGTCAGTGCAGCATGACAAAGCGCCAAGAGCAGAAGCCAGCCCAAGCACTGACTCAGCACTGACTGCTAAGAAGGACTGTGATTGGCCTCAGGCGTTAATCACATTAGCTATGAGCGGACACTACCCAAGCTATACTAGCAAACTACTGAGGTGTAAAGTATGGCGTCTACTAGTCTTTACCCCACAGGAAGGAGAGCTGACTTGCTTGTCATGATTCATACAGCTCACAGCAGAGTGTGACCCTGGAGACAAAGGCCAACCAAGTCCTACCAAACACATCTACATCTGGAAGCCCAGAAGCCCAGGTCCTCAGAGCTGTCCACTACAGATGCTGACCAAATAACTGCTCTGCAACACCCAAGTTGAGGCTTTTGTAATTTGAAGCGGTCTAGGCAAACTGGAAAGCCTCACTTTTCAAACTGTGAGACAAAGCTACACTATTCCCATCTTAGTGTAGCACAGAGAGGTCCTGTGGCCTGGTGTGCAACCTCTGGGGTAGACAACTACAAGCAAATGGCAGACACACAGTTGAGAAGAAGGCAAAAGTTTTCCAGCAGATCTCATCCCTGAGAGGGCTGACCAAAAGCCCTATATGGCACAGACAGGACACTGAGCACTGCTGTTCAGTGACAGCACAGCTGCAACACAAGCAAAACTGATACACACACACACACACACACACACACACACACTTCATGGCTGTGTGAGAACTGCACTCATTAACATGACAGTGCTGGGTGCTAGTACCACCTGTGGAAACAACATGCACCAGCTTCCTTTGTGGGCTTTACTAAAAGGAAGCCATCCAGTAAACAGAAGAAGCATGAAAACAATAAACTCGGGGTGCCAGAGTTGGACAAATTAACTGTGTAATGCTGGGCAGAAAATGAGATTAGTCTCTCAAATCACACAGTGCCTCATGTGAATAAAATGAAATAGTGAAGTATGACACTGAATGTACCTCTGGCCAGGGGGAGATTCTCATAAGTGTGGCTCTATAATTTCAGGGAAAATAAGAAATTAGCTCTGCATTCATTTGCAGCACATCATAATAAACTACATGCAAGCATCTGATGAAGAATAAAACACAACCGCACATGTGCGCCCAGTGCAGATCTGCACTTTCTTATCAACAAGAATTACGACATACAGCACAGCATAAGCTGGGACATGAGCGCCACGAGGGCTGAGCACAGCTGCAACGGCACACGCTCAACTGGAAGCCAAGTTAGGGCCTGGACACTGGGAAAGCTGAACACTTTTTCACTGGGAGTCTCCGGACTTTTTCCCAAAATGCAAAGCGCTTGGAGGCTTACATAGTGTGTGTGTGTGTGTGTGTGTGTGTGTGTGTGTGTGTGTGTGTGTGCGCGCGCGCGCGCACGTGCGCATGTGTGTGTAAACTACAGTTATATTAATTCAGGGGCTTCTCAGATGCAGGTAAAAATACTTGCTGTACAGCCTGGCAGCCCATGTTCAATTTTCATGTGAAGGTTGAAGGAGAGAGCCTGTTCCACAAAGTTGTCCTCTGTCCTCCACACATGTGCCTTGGCGTATGCACTGACATGCACATATCATGCTACTAAGCTTAATTTGTAAGACTACAATATCCAAATCAATTTGTAATTTATAACTAAACTGACATTTGGCCATAAAAATTTCAATGCAAACCAGAAACTACCTCCTCCCTCTGCATCTGCAGCTGCAGAGGCTGCCGATGGGACAGCCTGGTGTCTCTTCATGTGCTTCCTACAGTGGATCGCAGTGCGGAAGCCCTCTTCACAGAACGGACACTTGTAAGGCTTCATGCTCATGTGCGTGGCCATGTGCCGTGTGAGGCTCCCGTTGGTGGTGAAAGACGCATTGCAGATGCTGCAGCTGAACGCTTTGACTCCTGTGTCAGACAAGAGCACATCAGAGAAAGCGTTATTCTCCAGCACCGGGACGGCATAGGCGCTCAAGGACAAGCAACTTCTAACAGTAGAGTATACCTAGCTTACAGTTCCTAAGACTTAGCCTGGATACCGCTGGAAACATAAGACACTGACAGCACATGTCTGATTATACTCTCTACTAAAATAAACAGCCCTGAGAAGAAGCTGCTCACAACAAACTGGACTGTGGTGTTCCCATCGTTGACATCCCAACTGTAAACTTGTTTGTAGATAGAACAACATATTCCTGTAGCTCTATCTTTGAGCCGCTCCAAAGCAAAAAGCTTGTTAGGTAGGACCCAGGAGGGAACTGTGGAACCTTCCTACAGCCTCATTTCTGATGGCGTTCAATGTGACAGTCCCTGACTGACAGAACAGTGCCTCAAAAGAAGCACCTAGCCTGACTGTGCCTTCCCTCAATAAGCTGTTTGCCCTGCCTCCTTCCTGCGTACCAGTAATCTCATAACTTTTCACCAGCCCTTACCGCCACTCCCTAATCACCAACAGACACACCCATAGGCTTTTGTACACCATCATTTTCAAATAAAGCCTTATACAGAATACATATTGATGTTAAACAGAATGCGTTCAACGCATAACTATAATTTAATCACAAACCATATATCTGGTAAAGATCCAATGGCCATGAATGGTCATGCTATATTTTTAAAAGATTTACCAAATTCATGATAATAAAACAAATAACCTAACTTTAAAATGAAAAAATGGTTAGAACAGACAATTCTCAACAAGAACACCAGAAGAACTTCAACACCACAAACCACTCAAGATACATAAATCAAAACCCAACGAGAGTTTGCTGCCCACCCAAGTACGCTGATAACAAAACACAGACAAGACATGTAATGAGAGACATAAGGAAGGATCAGAACCTACATACATGTGCTATAGGCATGGTTACTTGAAAAACAGTTTGACTGAACTCGAAAGTTTAAAAGTGTGTTTCCTTTCTGGTGTTTGGAACCCAGGGCTTTGCACATGCTAAGTAACACCATCCCCACACAGTCATCCACAACCCTAAAAGGTAATTATAATGGCCCAACAACTGTGTTCCTGGTTGATAAAGCCACACCCATAGAGAATTATTCAAAGTCAAACAGCAGAGCTAATAAACAAATAAATTAAAAACTTGTTTATCTGTTTATCTGTACAATGAAACACTACGGACCACAATAGGATCACAGTGCTAATACATGCTACAGTGCAGGTGAGCCTTGAACAACACACTGCACTAAGCAGAAGAGCATACATGAGCCACTCGTGGGCAATTCTACAGCACACAATCCACAAAGACAGAGGCAAGGCAGGTCAAGGATTACGTAGGGTTGAGGACATTAAGAGAACACAGGAGTGACAGATAAAAGGCAGTGAATTTTTTTATGCAATAAAAACATGCCAAGATTACATATGGATGCTTTCAGAACTCTACAGACATGCTAAAAACCATGAATTGTATAGGGAGTGAACTGAACGTGTGGATTACTTCAGGAAAGCTGTACCATGAAAAGACAAAAAAAAAAATTATAATTTCTATAGAAAACAAACAGCAACCTGTGTGTGTCTTCTCGTGGGACTTGAGGACACCAGAGGAGACAAAACCACGCCCACAGAGCTTGCACTTGTAGGGCTTCTCCCCCGTGTGTGAGCGCACATGCTGCTTCAAGTGACTGGACTTCTTGAAGCCTTTGCTGCAATAGTCACACCTGAAATGAAGCACAGAGAGCTCAGCCGCTGCTCACTCAGGGCTGATTACCAAGCAGCCCGATCCCGGCAGTAGAGGGGAGCAAAGCAGCTGCAGCATGCTCAGCAAGTGGTCAGGCTTTAGAGAAACCACTGCACTGTCCCACACTCAGGGATTACATTAAGCAGTACAACAGAGAGGCAAGGACAATTACTCACTACATCAGGTTCTGTATAGGATACTTGTACTGTTACATGTATTATTTTGAAATTGCGCTAACTTTCCAGGAGACAAAGTATTTGGTGTAGTCATTATATAACAAGGACAACCTTCTGGGTGCTCATAAATTGGAGTGATAACAAAACCTATTTCATGAGCAGAGAAAGCAGGAGATAGAGAGCACTCGCCCACTGCAAGTGTGCAGTCAGCACTCAGCTTCAGGAGCTGGATCTGTACAGTTATTACCTGTAAGAGCGCCTGCTCTGGTCCTCGCTGTCCTCCAGGAACTGTGGACGCTGTGTTTGTAGGTCCAGATCCTCTTGAGATGACTCTGGAAGCAAACGAGTTGCCTAAAATGGTCAGAAATACACAGGAAGAATATATGAATAGCTATAAATAAGTATAAGATAACTCAATAATAGCAAAGATATAACTGCTCATAATGCAGCCTTAAAAGAAAAACCATGAGTTAACCCACTGTGATCATATGAAACAGAGAAAGTCTAACTCACTCACACAAACATGACTAAGTACGGACTTATTTTCTACTAAGCCATTTATTCACAGGTTGTTTGAGACAGCGTCCAAGTACAGTTAGTCAAAGCTGGCCTGGAATTTGCTGTGTTGATTAAGCTTGTCTCGCACTCAAGCTCCGCCACGCTCAGTCTCCCAAGTGCTGGGATTATAGTTGTCATCCTCCATGCCTGACTAATAAACCACTGTAGTGTAAAGTATAAATAAACATGAGTACTCTTTCATCAGCGTGCCCCCACTACCTGTGAATGACTGGATCGGAAACACCCTATATTCTTAAAGACTGGCTGCTACTCTGTGACATATTGGGAATAGCAGTACCTTCAGGGGAGGACTACCGAAGAACACTATTATTGAGGGCATGCCCTTGTGGGGGAACTGGAACCCTCAACTTTCTTCCCTCCCCCAAATGCCACAAGGTAAGCATTTTCTTCCTGCACATGACATATGCCCAGGATAATGTTCTGCCATGCCAAAGGACCCAAAGCAAAAGGCCTAGCAATTCATGGACTAAAATCTTTGAAACTGTGAAGCAAAATAGCCCTTTCCTGCTTTTAAGTTCGTTACCTGGGTATATTGTCACAGCAGTGGAAGTCACACACTGGTGTGGATAAATACACTATGTTCTGAAAAGAGTAAGACTTCTCCTTTGTCACAAGGGCCCTAGGGAAAGAAAAGCCACCTCTACCTCTCAGGGACAGTACCTCAGAGTCAGCTACTCTGACCCCTTTCCTGACATAAGGACCACAGCCCACCGCAGCAGAGCAGCACTGAACCTGCTGCGAGTTCTCTTCAGACGGCTGTGCAGTGAAGCTCAGCCAGCACACAGCATGTTCTCCACATCATCTTATCACCTGCTGAAACCATGTGCCCCACCTCAAAGCAAGGACTCTGTTACATGCCCACTACTAACACTGCTAGAGATGGACTTGTCTGTCATTTTTAAAACTTGCAAAAGGAAAGAAAACCAAACACTTCAGTGTCTCTAATCTGAGTAAGAAAAAAATTAATTATGAATGAAAATATTATTTGTCCAGAAACCTATTATTTAAAGAAATGAATAATAAAGCTTTGTGTAGTTTTTAATTTGACATTATTTTTATTTTCCTTCTAACATTTATGATTTCAGATACAAAACACATCTTGTGCCCAAAGCAACATTCCTGTAAGAACACACTAGCTAATTCAACTTCCTACATAGCACACTTGTGAGTTTCTGGCTCTCAGTCAAAATGGCAAGGCTGCCCACGGTGCTACTCATGTGAAGTTAAGATGCTCTAAGAAAAAGGTGGCCCTGTGCACTGCACATGGTGCATCCCGTTTGCGGCCCCAGTGCACCAGATGTCGGTGTGCTGTGGTAAGCAGGGGCACCTGGGCTACCTCAGCAGAAGATGCAGAGGCATCTGTGAACAAGGAGCTGCTCGGCCCTTGTGCACACACTCACCACGTTGATGGTGTCAGAGCCTGGGACCTGCAGTAAGTCTTGCTGGTGGAAACTCGTGGACAAGGCCTGGGACTCAAGTGTGCTAGAAGCCTGCAGCTGTTGCACAGGTGGGAAGGGAGTCCGCTGGTTGTACGTGTCGGCCACTGTGAACCCTGAAACAAATGAGGCACACGAGCTCCACAACAAATGCTGATCATACAAAAGGTAAAGTTACGAAGAAAACACCTTTAGGCAACTTCTGCTTCCTGAATGAGAATCAAGATTAGGATGTTTTTAGCAGCTCTGAGTTGTTTGCTCATAAGCAACAGGCTGTGCCCAGTCCAAGTCACAGGTTTTATACTCCAGCCATGAACACAGTTCCCACCAAATTTTCATTTCAACCTATTACCTTCTCTGAGACGGAGACCCCTCATAGAGTGGCTGTACAAGTCACTTTTTAGGAGATATGAGATGTTATAAATACTGTATACAAAAAATCATAAATGCATGCAATTATTAAGTTAAACCTGTAAATTTTACAAGAGCCCTCAAAGAAACACCTAAGTTTTGCAAACTAAATCCAGCACAGGTCAGCTGGTTTGCAACTGTACTGACCTTGCGGAAGCCCTGCAGACTCAAAGGACTGCTGTGGAGTGGGCTGCTCCTCAAACTGGTCCATGTGCCCTGGGAGAGGATCCTGGGGAGCTGTAAACCCATCTAGGGGCAAAGAGAAAGGAGCACACACAGTCAAAGTTCATTTCCCATCTACTGATCCATCCAAAAGTATGCTAGTGAGTTTGCAAAAGCTAGCCTCCTCATTTTGAAAAGACAAGAGAAGGTAATGTTCATTGATCTAAAGTGTTATATATAAAACAATACTCTGAAATGCAGTTATATGTAGTAATTATGTAAAACTCGGGCTTCATAGGGGATAAAACGTGTGCAATCGTGCCCATAGGCTAAGTAAATTTTTGGACATCCACAGAACAAAACCATAAATCGGCCAGCAAATTATCTGCTAACAAGCTTGGGGCTGGAGAGATGGCTCAGAAGTTAAGAACACTCCACCAAGGCACATACGCAGGCAAAACACCAATGCACATTTAAAAAAAGACTGCAGACCATCAATTAAATGAGCACACTGATGCAGCTGAGCTGGCACTTTTTGTTGACCAACATTGCTGATGAAACAAAGCAACATATTGCTTTATATTCATGAAGAACCCCATCCACTGTGACCAGTAACAATTACTAGCCTCATCAGTCTGAGAATATACATGGAGTCCTTGATGAGCACAGCTAAAAGGAAAAAAATGTTGACAATATATCAAAATAAGTTTCTAAAAATTGCATAAAGATCCTATTTCTAAAACCATCATATATTCAACATGTGTACAACAGCACACGGGAGACGCATTTGCTTAGAAAAAATTGGAAGATTTACAACAAAATGTGGCCAGCAGATTTTTCTGTAGGCCTAAGATTTTAAATAATTCTAATATTGCCCACAAGAAGTCAAGATTGCTTTGTATTTAAAACAGACAACAACCCTGGTCCACACAAGAAAAACCAAACAAAAAACCAAAACTCACGCACTCCCTAAAGGAAGCCAACTAAACTGAGCAGCTGCTGTTTGGCTAAAGAATGTAAGGGCAGAACTAAGGGTCCAAAACCACAGCTGCATGCACACACACTTGGCACAGATTGTGATTTTAAAAGGCAAGTTGGACAGCTGGTCTGGCTCAGTGGCGAAGGGCTTAGCCTACACAAGGATCTGGATATTATCCCTAGCACCAAGCAGGAGGCAACAGACGCTGCACTGGGATCATCAGAAATAGTACCTTCATCAGCCTCCAAGGGCTGATCTGCCAACTGCTGTCCAAGTGCTGCATCTTCTGTGCCGACCACATGCTGTGGCCCCAGTTCTAGAATGGCCTCGGGGTCTGCCGCCACGGTCTCTGGTGTCTGCTGCAGCTCTGCACTTTCAATCTCCACAGGCATGGGAGCTGACACTTCCATGCTTTGCTGGTCCACAGTGCTGTCATCCATGGAGGAAGACTCTTGATGCTGCTGGAGCTGCTGGGCCAGTTCATATCTTTGGAAAAGCAGCAACAGTTCATAAAGGTAGACACTATCAGCAGCAGACACAACCTCGAAAGATGCCATTCACTAAAACAGTGTTTTCATTCTTCAAATGTTTCATTTCAAAGTGATGCTGTCAATCTAACTAAAAGTTAACCACTTTATAATCCTAAAGAAAACCCTGCTGCCTTCAACTGCTGTTTGCAATCATAGGACATGAAGGCAAGAAGAGACAGGAAGGACAACACATGCCACAATCAAAGTTTAAGAAACCAGACTACTAATGCACACCTGTAATCTCAGCTCTTAGGAGGCTGAAGCAGAAGAGCTGTGACTACATAGCGAAAGGATGTCTCAAAATACACTCCTTTAGAAAGCAATCTTGCCATGTCTGGCTCTCAGTCCAGCACAAACAGTATTTGTGGTATGACACGATAAAGTACACACCCACAAGTCATACGCTGAAGACTTCGTTTCCAATACAGCAATGATCAAAAGTGAGACTCTTGAGGAAATGACTAAATTAGGACAGTCTGAGTTGCTCAAAAGAATAATCCCTTAATAAATTCCTAATATATTCGGAAGAGGTGTTGGACAGTAGGAAGTGGGTCCCCATTGCAGGGAGCATGCTTTTGACTGTCACTTGTCCCCTAACCCTTCCTTTCAGCTTCCTGAATACCAAGAATGAGAGACTCTGTCAGTGTCTCCCCTGCCATCAAACTGTGCTGCACATTAAATTGTGCAGCCTCAGCCCAGTTTAAGTTTAGGTGCCTATAGACCACCATGAAGCCTCTGAAACTGCCTAGGAAGATAAAGGGTTTATCCTTTAAATGGCGTTTTAGGAGACAATCAACTAACACAATCAGCTAATCATCATATTTCGGAACGTGTAACATGTGTCCATTTTGATTTTCATGTTAATGTTCTTAGTGATAGCTACGTATATAAAACATACACAGTAAATATTCATCATGATCACCAATTTCTCTTTCAAAGAGAAAGATGCACAGTAAATTTAGTGAAAGAATCACAAGGACTTAAAAACAACTACATCAATTATCTGATTAACTGGCTGGCCACCATGCAAAGACTCTAGGGTACTGCGTCCCCCGTTCTCTCTCATTTGTGCATGCTAAGGCCCACAGCAGTAACACGTATGTTCTACTCCAGGATCCCAATGGATCTGCCTCCTCTATATCCCATACTGAGTTCCAAAGTCTTGCCTCTTCATTTCCTGACGACCAACAATCAATTCTCAACTACTTTTACTACAGAACAGACAAAAGAAAGTACACACATCAAGCAGGCAGAAAGCGCCTCACTCTTTACGACAGTTTCTGTGCTGCAGTGGCCACCTGTCTGGTCTTTCCTGAGACCATCTCACACGAAGCTTCTGCTTCCTTGCCTACATGTTTTGTTTTTGTTTTTATGATTTTATTTCTATCATGTTTGTCTATTTTTAAAGATATTCCTTTTATTTTTTGAGGTTATGAATATACATCATTTCCCTCTTCCTTTTCTTCCCTATCTCCTTGTTCTCTCTCTCAAATTCATGGCCTTTTTGAAAAATTAATTGTAGCTACCTAACAGATGTATATGTGCATATTCCTCAATACATACATAAAACCTGCTCAGTCTGAATAATGTTCCTCATGTGCATGTCTTCAAGGCGACCATTTGGTACTGAATCACCAATTGGTGTGTTCTTCCCTGAGGGGAGACCACGACTCTCAGCAATCCTTATTGCCCATAGTTTGTATGCAGGGTTGAAGCCACTTGGGCTTTCTCTTGTGTTTTTAATATATATGTGTGTTAAATTTTGGGAACCTCCAAAATGGACAAAGGAGGAAATATGGGATGTATCTCTCCTTGCAGGCCTGGAGGAATCTATACAAAATCTGTCAGAAGGCCCAACACCTACGGTGCAGAGTGATGGCCTGCTTAGTCTCTGACACACTACAGAGCCACACAGTGCTGTGTGACCCTCATGTCACCCTGACCAACAGACACTAAAAATATCTGAGCTAGTTCAGGAGACCCAGTAACATGCCACCAAGCATCAGGCCCATCCACAGAGGGCCTTAAACCTTGTATTCTCAGCATCTTCACAGACGGTAAAGGCCTGGCTTCCTGGCACAAAAAGCACTTAACATGCCACAGGGCCCCGAAACTCCCAAGCTCCAGGCCTTTCTGTAGCTTGTGGAGCCAACCTGTGGAGGGGAGACACCAGCCTGCTACCTGAGTGGGATGGGGCACTACGCATTCTCGCTCACAGGGACTGATGGGCCCAAGCACCCCATAGCTCAGAATCACCTCCACAAACTGCAGTGTGGCACAGCAGACACATGACTGTGAGGTCTCCTACATGTCCCCACCAATAAGATGCTGTCTGGTGGTCTGCAGCAGCAGCTAACTTCTTTGCTAAATATTTCAAAATCAAGTCAATTCTGTAAAATATGTTTAGACAACAGGTGAGAAAAACAGCAAAACAAAACAAGTAAGAGCCCACAAAACAAGAAGGGTCTGCTATGCTCAGCTTGTTCCACCATGAGTTTACATCTGTAGATGTGTGCAGCAGATGCACCTGAGCTGAATGCTACCTGTCTACAGGCCAGTATTCCAGGCAGCGAGTTTGACGCCCTTCCATGGCGGGCCCAGCCCTCACTTCAGATGAGCCAAGACGCTCTACACAACACTACTGCTACTGTGGCCTCGTAGCAGTGCTGGCCTCAGTTCCAGTCAGAAGCATCTTTCATGCTCTACCCACCACTGCTGAGCTAGCGTTTTACCACAGAAAAACATAGGCTACACTGAGTAACAGGTTTACAGCGTATCTGAGACCTACGGCCTATAATTCAACAACAGAACACCACTAAAATTCACTTACAGAATCTAGCCATCAGGCCAGAGAGGTGGCTGGACAAGTCAGTGCTCTGCTCCTTCAATCCTGCCAATCTCAATTTAAACCCCAGAGCCCACATAGGGGAAAGAGGGACCCAACTCCTACAAGCACTCACACACACACGAAAAAACATCTTTAACCTATACATCACAGGACTGACTAACACTTTCGGGTTGACTAAGACTTTCTTAAAACTCTTTCCCACCTAACTATAACGCTCTAGCCTTTGAGTATCAGCTCTTAAAAACATTAGCTGAGTAGGGCATCATCTACATGTGTAACCCTCATCAACTGGGACTTTGAAGCCAGCCTGAGCTACATAGTGAGGCCCTATTTTCATAAAAAAAAAAAAAAAAAAAAAAAAGGAAGGAAGGGAGGAAGGAAGAAATAGAAAAAAAAAGTGTGTGTTTGTGTGTGTGTGTGTGTGTGTGTGTGTGTGTGTGTATGTTGGGTGTTAGGGTTGTTTTGGTTTCCTTATTTGTTGGAGATAGGGTCTTACTCTCTAGTCCAGTCTGCCCTTGAACTGACAGAAGTGCTTTTGCCTTAGTCTCTCATGTCCTTAGATTATAGGCATGAGCCATCATACCTGGCTCAAAAAAATAAAAATAAAAACACACACATAAGTTCATGCTGTCTTCTATGGCTCTCATTAGGTCCCTAAGCACAGTCAAATTTCTCAACCCGATACTCTCCACATTAGAGAAGGACACGACAATGAAAAGGCAGGCACGTCAGCAGCCGGTACCTCAGCAGCCCACCTACCTGTGGGTTTTCATGTGTTTCTTGCAGTTCAGTGAGGTCTTAAACGTTTTCTGGCAATAGGGACACATGTAGGGCCGGAGGTCGTTATGTATGCCCATGTGCCGCCGCAAGCTACCGCCTGTGGTGAAGGCTCCATTACAGATCAGACACTTGAAAGACTTGAGTCCAGTGTGCGTGCGCACGTGGGCTTTGAGCACTCCTGCAGAGACGAAGCCTCTTCCACACTGAGAACATTTGAAAGGTTTTTCACCCGTATGTGATCTAAAAAGCAGGGAAAACCTTAATCCATTCTTTACACATTTGTAACACTGTAACAAATGTAAACTCAGAGATACTTCACTCTGTGATACTCTTTGTAAAGCAAGGGGAAAAGATCTCCCTCTCTACAATCTGTAATATGCAAATCGCAGTGACCTGCCCAGAGACACCAGGCTACACACACTGAAGTGAAAACTCACATCTTGGTGAAGCTCTATTTTCAGAATGCTATACTACCTCTTGTTTCACTGATGTTAACACCAAAAATTAAGCTCTGGTGAGAACATCTGAGAGTTAAACGTTCTAATTAAAATAAAAACAAGCAAACCTTTAATACATGCTGGAAATTGCAAACAGTACAATATAACTGGAATATAAATAAAACACGGGCAACGTCTGACTAAAATATTTGAGTAAATATATTTAAGAATAAAAAATGTCACAAAATTTTTGGTCAAATAAAATACTTTACTCATAAGCTAACAACACCATCCTGAACACTAAGTCACCAGATGATTAAATCTCTGCACTTGCACCAATTTTTCCCACCTAACCCCAGACCTTACCTGATGTGTTGTTTCAGATGGCAGGACTTTTTATATGCTCGATGACAGTAAAAACACTTGTATGGTCTATCTGCTTCATTGCCAAAATTATTATTAAAATAATTTTGGAAAAACTGGTTTTTTGGAATGGGCTGGATAAGACCTACAAACCAAATGAAAAGCAGGATATGCATGGTTAGTGGGAGTACTAGCATGTCAAGGGCATGTGCTTTAAGGTAAAGAAAAACATTCGGAGAAGTACAGACCCCAGTATCACAACAAAGACTAATTTAATTACATCATGAATTACTATGCATTTAATCAAGTCATTTCCATGCCTATGGCAAAAGGTTTATCAATCATTATTTTCTGACAATGAAGAGTATGTATATTGTTATAAATATATCCTGGATTCAGAATCATTTTTAATGGCTTTTTACATTTAATTTCAATATAAGCATGTTCTGACATGAGATTTACATGTATACATCAGGATATTAAATCTCTCTATATGCAGTATGAGTATTCCATAAGTAAAATAATAAGCTCAAAATATAAATACTTCTAACATGACATTTTGTTCTGTAAAGGCCAGCACTTTTCCCAAAGTTTTTTCTTGTTGTAGTTTTTGGTTTTATTTTTAATTAAAAAGATATTTGCAAAGGGCAAGATAATTAGTCTAGGGGCTAGAGAGATGTCTGAGCATTAAAAAGCCTTTGTTGTTCTTGCAGAGGACCTGAGTTCAATTCCCAGCACCCACATGGTGGTTGACAAGCATCCCTACCCCTAGTTTCTGGAGTCAACAACCTACACATGTACACTTATATGATGCAGGCAAAATACGCACATAAAGTAAAATAAATACATCTTGTTTCTTTGTTTGCTGGGGTTTTTTTGGGGATAGGGTTGTCTTTGTTTTTTTGTTGTTGTATTTTGTTTTGTGGTTTGTTTTGTTTTGTTTTGTTTTTGAGACAGGGTTTCTCTGTGTAGCCTTGGCTGTCCTGGAATTGCTTTGTAGACCAGACTGGCCTTGAACTCACAGAGATCTGCCTGCCTCTGCCTCCCCAAAAGCTGGGATTATATTAGGCCACCACACCTAGCAAATCTAACTTTTAAAAAATATTATTGACATACGGATTTCAGGATTTACATGGCTTTATTAAATTAAGGAGTTCCTTAAGTGAGCTTATCTATAAACACAAAATGAAATGTCTTTGGGCTATCTACACAATTCAGCACAAAGTCTATTCTCAGAATTCACTAACTGAATAGTTGTCTGCAACACCAAGGGGAAGACTAGACTTCCCTCCTGCAGCAAGTACTTGCTGACACTCTCCCCTCTACCTCTCCATTTCCCACCCTCCTTCTGCCCTCAGTAGTATCACTAAAACTTCTACAGAGCAATCAGGCATCTTTTAAGACATTCCATTTTTACTGACCTTCCCTAAAAGAGCAAGCTGTGTTCCAATTCTTTTCCCTAAAACTCACTGTTTATACATGATACCAACCTGAATACCCTTCCAAGTTATTTCCCTTGTTCTGGAATCATCTCCCGTGTTTCCCTAAGCCATGCAAGCCCTTAACACCTTTTCCAAGTCTTTAAAGGTAGCATTATCTTCCTCATATGTCAACACGGATGTCTACTGTAGCCAGGGACTGGGCTCTCAGGGACTTTGAATGGATAAACAATATTGAAATGAAGAACTCTGCACCTTAGTGTCTTCCCTCTTGTATGCAATTACAATTTCTGAAATGGTTTCCAGGTACATGATTTGTGAAAAAAGACCCTTAAGTTCTCTGAGGGAAGGGGAAGGCCTTCCTCTGAGTCATTAAAGAAATCAATATTCATTTTTATCTCCGCTAATTTTGTTCAGACAGGGTCATAAAAACAAAGCAAATTAAAAGCTTTCAATCTTTAAAGAAAAAAACAGGATAAACAAAACTCCCATCAAGTCCTGACACGCTAGCTCTCTCGGTCATTTCTGTCCCACTTCTGGCTCCTTAGGAAACTACTCATCTCAAACAAAGGCAAACATAAATTTGACTCAGCATAAGTCAAAAGCAAACTAGAAGTGACTTTAAGTTCCTTGAAATCTCTTCTATAATAGCAAAGAAAAATGGAGCTTAGGCAAAATACAACTGCAAAATGACAGGATGTGAAAAAAACAGACATCTCACATATAATACACTATAATAAACTGTGATATATAATATACATGTGTTTAGTACATTTAACAATGGCTAAAACAGCAAACATAAACTTGAAAGACCAAACACAATAACACTGATATTTTAAAATATTTTTAAATACTTTAAAACATTTTAAAAATAGTAGACATGCCAATTAGCCAAATATTTATGCTGAGATGCAAGTTTTATTTTCAGACACCTATGTCTATATACTACACAGAGTTTAAAAGGAAGCTGTAACTGTAGATAATGATACAAGTTGAGGATCCCTAAACTGAAGTATGAAATGTTCCATAAGACATTTTGAGAACCAAAATGATATTTTAAGTGGAAAATTCTATACCTGTTCTCTTGAGACAGACAGGTCACGGTCAAATGACCAATATTAAAATTACTATATAAGATTATCTTCACGTAATGTGTATGCAGTAAACATTAAAAAAAAAATGAAATTTGTCTTTAAACTTGAGTCCCAACCTCCCCTCCCACATACTTTATTACATCTGTGTAAAGTACCTGAAATTCAAGACATTTGTGTCAAATTGCTTTGGGTAGGAATTATTCAAGCTGTACTGAGATTACCCCAACCCAGTGCTCTATTTAAAGCCTAGATCCGACCTTCAGAGCAGATGCACTTAAAGTATGACTGAGAGCCCAACTGCTGGAGACCAAGCAGTGCTCAGCTAAGTGAAGCTCAGAGCGCTCTGCCCTTAGAACCCGGGTCCAGAGGCAGTGGACACAGAGAGGGTACAAACTCTAGTGACACACTGGTCCAGCCTAGAAATCACAATCTTCTCCAGGTTCTAGAGAAGGCAGCTACATGACCCAAAGCAAAGGTAACAACTGCCCTATGCCCAGTGTTTCAGTCTATCAACACAGGAAAGGCAGCTTTGAGAGGTTGGGGGATGTATCTAAGTTCTTACACAGCTCTAAAAGTTCTGAAAAACATATGACTATATGATTCTATACCAACAAACAACTGTCCTTAATAAGAGATTAAATTATTTGTTACAGTATGTTAATGTGCTCTGATACTACGTAAAGTAAAAATTCCGATAAGCTAAATGTAACCGGCTAACCTAAATAGCCCATCTACTTCCTAATCAGGTCCATAACTGTAACAATGCCCTTCCAAAATCCTCCCTGAACTGTATCAGAATTGACTCCACAGCCTCCCTAGAGCCTCCAAAGAGCTATCATGCACATATCCACCAAGGAAGAATAAAGATGATTACAACAGCCTACACTCTGCAGTTAGCACCGTAACTAAGAACTGTTTTCCCATGTATTTCCATATACCCTAAAGGAAAATTTTGTGAAGAAAAAGAACAAAATGTTCCACTTTAACCTCAGGAAAGTTCTGTACAATAAGAGATTCACAAACTTGAAGTCAAGAAACCCGACATTGCTTAATCCAGTTAAACCATCCTGAGAAAAGATTGAAGTGCCTACTGGGACAATTACACTCCCACAAAGCCTAGCAGAACTCATATAGTCGTAATAGACTAGTGTGCTGGAGATGTTCTCCAACTGTCTGTTATGTGTAGTCTTCATTTCTTCCAATATCAATTCTGGTAAGTATACGCTCCAGGAAAAAAACCATTTCACCTAAATTTTCAAATGCTTTATCAACTAGTTATAGAACATTTGCAAATACTTTTCAGTCTCATTTGAGTTTGTATTCATTGCTTTTTTTTTTTTTAACTTCCTATAGGTTTTCTCAGTTTCTCGTTAGTTCATTGGGAACACGTCATATCTATTTTACTATTAACTTTTTTAAGTTTTATAAAACCACTACTTTATCTTACACACTAATAACTTTATTTTACACACTAGTAACTTTCTGCTACTTTTTCATTTTATCATTTTCTTTGGAGAAAAATACTAGTTATTTCATTCTTACTTTTTAATAAGAAGTACTCAAAAACCTTATTTTCTGGGGACAGCTTTAGCCCACACACTATTTTTATTCTAATTGTGACAGATGACTTCTGTTTTAAGTCTTTCTTCTAAAAAATTTCATTTAACTATAGTCAAAAATGAGCCAGGCATGGTGGTGCATGTCTTAATCCCAGCACTCAGGAGGCAGAGGCAGGCAGAGAGTTTTGATTTCGAGGCCAGCCTGGTCTACAAAGCAAGTCCAGGACAGCCAGAGCTCAACACAGAGAAACCCTGTCTTGGAAAAGAAAATACAATAAAAAAAATATAACTTACACATCAAGCTACTAGGATTTTCTCAAGTTTTTCTATACCTTAGAATGTGAACTAATTTATGCTTTTCTTGTTTTGTTTTCTGACACTGGGTTTCTCTGTGTAGCCCTGGCTGTCCTGGAACTCACTCTGTAGACCAGGCTGGCCTTGAACTCAGAGATCTTCCTGCCTCTGCTCTCAAGTGCTGGGATAAATGGCGCGAGCCACCAGCTATTTTATGCATATTCTTAGGGGTACCTCTATGGGAACTGGATGGAGGTGGACGGTGGGGTGCTCATTTAACAGGCACGCAGCCCTGGGTTCAATCCCTCACACCCCGTGAACTGAGAATGACTGTGCATGATACAACCCCAGCACTCAGGTATAGGCATTAAGGATAACAAGTTCAAGGTTATCCACAGCCTATAATATAGGATACATGTCTCAAACTGTTTGGCCTCTACATTTTTATGTCATAATCAAGATATGTGAAAATTCAAAAGGGTTCAGAGAGGAGGTGGCTCATCAGTTAAAAGTACATAATGTAGCTGTAAAAAACAAACAAACAAAAAAAAAACAAAAAAACCTCAAGTTCAGTTCCTAGCACCTACATCAGGTGTCTTATAATGACTTGTAACTCCATCTCTAGGCCCTCAGTGGGCACCTGCACTCATATATATGCATCCCACAAGATAAATACGCACATACATATAATTTTAAGATAATAAATCTAAAAGAAAAAGTTCATGGCTGTACTGACCATCTCACATTATGACTCATATCAACCTAATATATAATTCCATATGCCCCTTAACCCTGGCCATACTAAGTCAAAGTATGGTATTAACTGTGCTCAGGGTAGAATACCTTGAGAAGGACAATTATGTAATACAGAGACTCCACAAAATGTAAAACTGAGTGAATGCTACAGTTCAAATGCTTACGTCCCCACACAAGTCCCATGTTGAAATCTAGCCTACAACATGACAGGGATGAGGAAGGAGCTCTCTATGAGGTGACTAGTTTTTGGGGTGGGGCCCTCAGGAAGGAAATTAATGTCCTTATAAGAGACCCTGCAAAGGTTAACTAATAACTGGGCAAAATGTTGAGACTAACTGACAGTTGAGACATCTACAACAGCCCATCCAAGATCTAGAGACATCAAGGAAGAGTGTGGGTGGTTGGGGGTGGAGAGATAAGAGCTGGAGGATAGGAAGAAACACTGTGAACTCGACCTTCCCGGGTTGGCATGGCCGTTGCAATTATGGACACAGAAATGAACAGCAGAGATGAGTCCCTGCATGCTGTCCGAGGGGAATAAAGACATAAGTAGAAGGGGCTCACTATGGATTGGAAAACAATGTAAGAGCCATAATTAGGAACACAATGTACTGCACACCCATAGGAAACTGATTAAAAAGAAAAAGAAGGGTGGGAGGAGGGAGGAGGGAAAAGTGAGGCCCTGGAGAACTGCATGGTACTGTATCTGTAGGAGGAAGATCCTCAACATTGAATGTGCCACTTGTTAATCAAATCACATTACACCTTCATTATACTACCACTAACAGTAAAACAAACTTAGATAAGGGTGAAATTTCTTTTTCTTTCCAATGCAAAGACAGAGTAAGCAAAATGGTGATCCATCACACCTCACGGAAATTCAAGAATACAAATAACAACTTGCACTGGGGTCCCACAGTAGAAATCCGTCTTCACCGTGACGGGCCCACAGAGACAGAAGCACGCCTGTAATGAGGGCTGTTCTCCTGCTATCCTGTTTGTCTGAAACAAAAGGCACAATTCGAGCAGCGCTTCAGGACTTTACTCCTGGCTGCCCCAACAAAGTAACCCTAATGAAGGCCTCGCCAGTGCTGCGCCTGCCAGCGCCTTCCTGCATCCACCATGCACTTGGCCCTCACAGGACCAGGGGAAGTGAATGACCAGCCACAGCTCTCCAGGGCCCATCTTACCTAGGTCAGTTATAAGGATCGGTTCTTGCAAAGGAATGTCGGGGACAGGAGCACTGCTCTTGCCGACTCGAACCTTGGCAGGCTTGCGCTGGTGCCTCATCTTCCTCAGCTCCGTGTGTTTAAAGTGGGAGGCTACATGGGTCTTCCTATGGCCTGAGGTTCGGAATTTTTTATCACAGTGAGGACAAGCAAAAGGTCTAACTCCTAATAAAACAAAAGCACATTTTAGAATTATTCCAAGCAATTACATGTCAACAACAACAACAAATGTCCATATAAACACTTCAAATACTTGAATACTTGCTCCTTACTTAGTTCATTTATCTTACAAATCAGCTACGACCCTCTTGCCTTTAAATACTACTATTATAGAAGTTACACTATATAACTGCTTTTGATTTAAGAAAGGACATATGCTACTTTAAGGACAAATCCATAAATTGTAAAATATGCACATTCAGTAACAAGTCATCCCGAAGAAGTCCAAACTATGTCAGATCAGCCAGTTTCTCCAACTGACGTCCATAAAATAGAAGAGACAATCTTCTAGGGAGGCAGATGAGGTTACACACTCCAGGGTTCAGACAACAATTAGTATCTTGTAAGAAAACAGTGAGCGGCAGGTGTCATTAAGTAGTGGTGATGAAGGAAAGATACCCCCCCATCTTCCTCTACTACGGTAACCACTCTATAAAAAAATCACTTTCTCTCATAATGTTACTAGTAAGTAAAAACTCAGACTCCCTGGACAAGCATGTAACAAAGAGCCAATTGTAGCTTCCTCAACAGCCATAGATTCATGACTGCCAATCAATATGGAGCTTGGGGTCGAGGAAGTAACAGAAATGTTTCAGTTAGAACTGTATACTTCCTCCCACAGGAATCTCTTCACCCACTGCAAATAAGTGTTCATTTATAACTATTACTTCCTAATCCTTTCCCACCATAGACTTGGTTCCATGAGCACTGAGGTCACAACCAACAAGAGGAAGGGGAAGGAAGACCTTTGAGGGTTCAGCCACCACCCTTCTACACCCAGAAGCAGATCTGCACACCTGTGTGTAGACGGATGTGCACCTTGAGGCTCCCTGAGGTGGAAAAGCTCTTCATGCAGTACTGGCACTTGAACGCCTTGATGCCAGTGTGAGTTTTAATGTGAGCAGTCAGGGTACTCTTCACGGCAAAGGCCCGGAAACACTGTGGACATTTGAAGGGCTTCTCATGGGTGTGGATGCGGATGTGGCGCACGAGGTCACTCGGCTTCCGGAACTCCTTTGTGCAGTAGGGACACACGTGCCACCGTACCCCATTCTCCTCACGAATGGAGCCTGCAGCGACATGGAAGAGAGAACAGTCTAGATGGCCTAGAAACCACAGTACCACATGAAGGTCCTGCAGTGTCCTATCCTTCTGGGAGGCAGGCTAAGGCAGCTCACTGAATCAGTGGAAAGTGCTAAGCTTTCTGTCAGGAACGCCCGAAGATTCCATGAGGATGCAATTCATAATGCCTCACTTAAAGCAGTTAACTGACCAGGCAGGAGTGTGCAAATCAGGGTTCACAGATCACAGTTCAGCTTGGACGAGAGTGAAATAAGGTGTGAGCAAATGACTCCATGAGTGCAGAGTAAGAGATTGAAGACTGCTTAGCCCTAAGTGGAAGTGCACCCCAAGTGATTCCAGGATTCCGGAAGCAGAGTGTAAAAGTGTATACTTACATGGAACGAGTGTAAGACGGGGATTACCCATAAGGAAACTGTGTGTTCTGGACACAGCACAGCGGCTATACACACCAAGTCAGCAGGTGCATCAAAATCTGTACAAGCCCAAGCCAAACCAAATCCTAGCTCGGAGACAGAAGTTAGGAAATCCTACCCCTCAGCCATGGAGCTGTTGGCAACTGTTAACTGCGGGGAGAGGGAGAGACACTTTTCCTTAAATAATAATTAAAAACTAGACACAAAGCTCAGTGGAGAGGAAAAGGGGAGGGCAGTTCTGGGCAGAGGTAGGGAAGGGGGTGAGCATGATTCAAAGCACACCATATGAAACTCTCAACTAATGGATACAAAATTAACAAAAAAAAAAAAAAAAAAAAAATCAGTAGCCCTCCTGTATACAAAAGAAAAATGATCCGAGAAAGAAATTAGGGAAACAAGACCCTTCACAACTGCCAAAAAAGAGATAAAGTCCCTTGATGTGACCAAGCAAGTGAAAGACTTATATGAAAAAAACTTCAAGTCTCTAAAGAAGAAACAGAAGAAGATATCAGAAGATGGAAAGATCTCCCATGCTCACACATCAGCAGGATTAACATAGTAAAAATGGCCATCTTACCAAACGCAATCTACATATTCAATGCAATTCCCATCAAATTACCAGACCTTGAAAGAAAAATTCTCAATTTCATATGGAATAATAAGAAACCCCAGAATAGCTAAAACAATCCTGTACAATAAAAGATCTTCTGGAGGTATCTCCATCCCTGATCTCAAGCTATGCTGTAGAACAACAGTAATAAAAACTGCATGCTACTGGCATAGAAACAGAATGGTGGATCAATGGAATCAAGAAGAAGACCCAGAAATAAACCCACACACCTACGGATACTTGATTTTTGACAAAGATGCCAAAACCATACAATGGAAACAAGATAGCATCTTCAACAAATGGTGCTGGTCCAACTGGATGCCTACATGTAGAAAAATGCAAATAAATACATAATTATCACCCTGCACAAAACTGAAGTCTAAGTGGATCAAAGACCTCAACATAAAACCAAACACACTAAATCTGTTAGAAGAAATAGTGGGGAAGAGCCTTGAACTCATTGGCTCAGGAGACAACTTCCTGAACAGCACACCAACAGCACAGGCTCTAAGAGCAACAATCAATAAATGGGACCTCATGAAAATATTTGTTTAAAAATGACCCCATGATCAGTCTGAAGGACAAGAATGGAAAGATGCTTAAGTCTTTTTTGAGCATCTTAAACAAAAAAACAGAAACTCATGCAAATTATGAAATAACAAGCTCTAACGTACAACAGGAATTAATAGTTAAGGTAAATCAGAGCATGTATAAATATGGGGAATTCACTGACCAAATCAGAAGATTCTGTCTTTGACAACTATCGATACTAGTATGTGGTTCTGAACCTAGTTCAAAAGTATTGCTAGAAGAAAAAAAAAAAAATGGCAATGGATAGAAACAAATGATCTATTAAAACCAAAAACTTTCAATAAAACCTATTAACAATTTTTATTTTAAATATTTTCTTTTTGAAGATATTTTAATTACGTGTATATATGGGGCAGAAAGTTGTACGTGAAGCGCCGTGCCCAGAGACCAGAAGAGTGTGCCTGAGGCCATGGAGCCACAATTACAGGCAGCACGTGGGTGTCGGGAGCAGAACTTGGGTCGCCTGAAAAAGCAGTACACATTTGCACCCAATGAGCCATGTTGCTAGCCCCACTTTTAGTATTTTCAGTTAGATTTATCTGTGAAATCAAACGATATTCACAGCAATAACAAGATAATTCAGGTAAAGAACACACATAAAACTAAACAGACTTTACCAGGTAAATGAAATTTCAACTCAAACTGGTTTCAACGTGTGTGTGTGTGTACAAGAAAAAAGAGGTTTCTTATCTCCTTTTTATTATCAGAAAATACAAAGAGTTTTCCATAGATGCCAAAAAAAATAAAAGACATTTTTTTCTAATAATGTTCTTTGCAATAATAATTCAGATTAAAAAAATAGGGAGAGAGTAAGAAAGGGAAGTAGAAATAGTAGCAGAACTGTAGTATCTATTAGCTAGATACGAATGTTCCCCTAGAAATCAGATTGTTTGTAAACATAAAAACTATGTACCTAGATAAAAAAGATGACATGATATTAAACTGTCAAGTTACAATTATTTCCAGGGATAGACTGAAACAGAGACTCCAGACTAGCAGCATCGAGACTGTTTCATAATATAATATGTATGTATGTGTGGCCAAAAAAAGAAAAACTGAATCCAGATTTCCAGTTCCAACAAGTAGAAAGACCCAGAGAGCAAGCTCTGCATTCTGGTTAGGTAACCTCCCTGACCTGGGCAGGTGTTTTCCTCCTCACATATGTTCGCATATTTGGGAGAGTAATCACATTCTTCAACATGAAAATTGATTTTCTAAAACTCGGCATCTACTCTACATCTAAAGCCAGGAAAAGCTGAATATGCCTTATTAACCCAGAACGGAACAGGGGAGAGCAACGGAACAACACAGAGGTGGGGAGAGCAGTCTCCAGAAGACCCACGCGGATCTGGAGGGCGACGCGGATAAACGGCACTGTAATCCAGCGCTGTTTATCCAACAAATGAGTGCTTTCAAGGGCATGAAGGCACGAGGCAAAGGAGGCAGCTCGGGGCCAGGGAGATGGCACACTGAGGAAAGTGCCTGTGACCACACCAAATAATCCCAAATCAATCGCTGGGACTCAGGGGGCGTAAAGAAGCAACTCCACAAGCACTCTGTTGTACAAGCTCTCACACACAAGTACACTGTTGCACAAGCAACACACACACACTCACACAAATGTAATTTAAAAATTGTAAAGAGAAAGCCATGCTTCTGTCACATTCTTGAAGTGTAAAAATAACAAACTCCAAAATGCAGAACTGTTTGAAAATCTTAGTTTCATAAACAGGAAACATTTTTTTTCAAATAGATAAAAAGAAAAAGGCATACTAAGAATGTGTTCCACAAAAACAGGTGAGAAAATATCATTTTGAAAGTACAAGGGCCATTAAACAAGGATTAATACAACATAGACATGCAGGTGCGTCTTCACATGGAGGGCAGTGCTTTCACCTGGCCCTTAAAAGAAAACATACATTAAAATTGAAATACAACAGGGTACCATGTTTGGCTTAACAGTCCTAAAATTTTGGTAACAATCTCTTTAAAACTCTGTTAAGTAAGTATTCCAAATAAATCCTTCAGCCTAATAAAGCAAATTGTAAATACCTATTAAATTTTCAAAATTATGCACAAAATAGTCCACTGTGGTGGTACACACCTGTAACCTCAGCACGGGGATGTGGGGACAGGGACGACCTGAAGTCGTAACTGGCTACAGTTCAGAGCTACACGGCTTATATGGCACACTGTCTTAAAAGCAGAAAACAATTACATACGTACTTTTCTCTCCCTACCAAGCATCTTACTGACAAATGGTGATTCTGAATAAGGTTTGCAGAGTACATAACATTAGTCAAATTTAATTTCCTAATGTTTAACGACTTATTTACATGGTTACACAGAAGGACAACCGTTACTTCTAGAAATGTGCATGGGAATATTAGAGTGAAAGGGGTGTGCCTGTGAATCACTTAGAAAATTGATTCTGGAGAATTTGGATGAATAGTATAGGGAAATCCTTTGTGCTCAAAACCTGTCTACTAACACTGAAATTATTTCAAAACAAAGACTCTCATACACAAAAATAAAAATAAAATTAACAAAAAAAAAAAAATCACAGAATTCATTCTTTGAAAACTTTGCTACTCCTAGAAATATACTGTGAAGACAAATTAACATGAGTGAAATGCCAGCTACAAACACCTGCTTCAACGTTGCGTGAGTGGAAGATAATCATGTCAATGTACTGAATAGTGATTAGGTCAAATAAACTGTGACACATCCATAAAACTGAATTCTTTTTAAAAAAAATTATTTATTTATTATGTATACAGTGTTCTGCCTGCATGTATACCTGCATGCCAGAAGAGGGCACCCCATCTCAGTATAGATGATTGTGAGCCACCATGTGGTTGTTGGGAATTGAACCCTGGACCTGAACAGCAGCCATTGCTCTTAACCACTGAGCCATCTCTCCAGCTCCACAAAAGTGAATTATATTCAGGCGTTTTGAAAAAATAAAGCCAGGAAAGTTTTATCAGGTGGTATAAGTAACCTGAAAAGCAAAATCCACATATTGGACCTTTCCTGCTAAAACCATTATCTGGATGTTTGCATTGTTCACAAGAGGAAGAGCACTGCTTCTCCACCTTCCTGAGGTGTGGCAGAACACTCCTCTTTCACAGACAGTATGTTACCATAAGTTCTCACTAAGCACCATGCCACACGTTACATAGATTTTCTCACTCAGTTCTCTTATCTACTCCATCATTCACCCCATTTGCAGATAAGAAAGCTGACATGTTACATATTATGTGTTAACTAACTGACCAGGATCCAAGGAACCTCCAGGCTCATATGGAGAGCCCAGTAGTCATGGAACTGTCTCAAAGAGTCCTGTTCAAATGCCAAATTCTATACAAAGCTCCAAAGGACTCAAGCAAGACCCTTCAAATGACAGCTGTCTCTAGGAGGGAAGGTCTGACAGTATAGCCAAGGATGTGCAGTAAAGCATTACAAGTGCCAAGACAGGGGCCTGAACTCATAACTGACAGCGATGTGATTAACTCCAGCAGAGAAGAATGCTCAAGAACTTCTCTAGCAGAGAAATGGCTCTCTGGCAGCTGTTCCCTAAAGCCAAATAAATACTGGATGCCACGATCTTTCTGTTTCCCTCACTCTTCAAACAGCTCACCCAAGAGACATCACCTGAGAGCATGGTGCAGGCAACTCCACCCCCAGCATTAGCAGCAGCATTAGTAGCGGAGGACAGAAAGAGAGACAAGATGACAAGGTGGTCCCTCCCTGTTGGTTAGCCCTTACAGTTGCAAGAGGGCTGGAGTGAGAGGGAAGGTACAGAGGCATACTTTCATCACGAGAATAGCCCATCACAAACTATGGCAGGGTTAGTTAGCTACCTTCTCAGCACCGGGAGCATACACCAGTGCTTCAGAAGGTCAGTGCTCCATGGTGAAGACAAGAGCACAAGGGTCCACATCACGGTGCTCAGGACGCAAAGACAATGCCACACACACATACATACATAACAGTTTAAAATTTAATTTAACTTAAAAACTAACTCTTGCTAGATACAGAAAACTTCAGAACTGAACCCTAATACACCCCATGAGCACAACGACTTTCTTACATCAGTCCCAGCAGACTCTTTCTGGTTTCCAGATGTATCTTCTCTCAGCAAACACAAGAATGCATCCCTGAGGTCTCTGAGCACAGACTCCTAGAGTGTCGTTCCTGAGGTAGGTGAAGATTTTCTGTTCATTTAGGTGAGACCAGTGGGAGCTAACTACAGACAGTGAATCCCCTCAGGAGACAAATGGAAGGCACGAAGGAGGACTCTGCTGACTCTGGCAACAGAGAAGCTTTAAATTCTGTGAGAAATGTCACTGTTGTCACAAGCTGAAGAAGGCATCCCTGGGAGACTTTTTCAACTAGGCTGTTACACGTGCCAGATGATCCAGCGAAGCTCCCAAGAACAGGCACACCATACAATACAAGACGTTTCTCTGGATTGCTTCAGGAGTTCTTGGCAATTCTCAGGTGCAATTCACAAAAGATAGTCTCAGCAGGGCTGGAGGGTGGCTCAGTAGTTAAGAGCACATACTGCTCTTCCGGAGAAGTTCAGTTTCCAGTAGCCCTGTGTGGGCATTCCTGGCAAACGGCCATTAGGGCTCACAGCCTGGGATTGCTTCTTCTGACATGACTACAGAAGTAGTTGGGCAGGCCGAAAGTATGTGACCTGACACTGAGGAGCCTGCCCAGAGACCAACAACCAGTGGCAGGCTCGGAGGTGGTGTGAAGAAACCTGACTGGTCCGCCCAAAGCTATATACTGAGCTCTCTCTTTCGGAATAAAGGAGTCTGCATCCCCTTGCCCTCAGATTGCAGTCACCTGACTGCCAGCATCTGTGTGGTGACTCGGCACCGCTCACCCCCTCGGCCTGAACCCCTGTCCTCATCCACGGGCTGCACCTTTAGGAAGAGGACTAACAGCCCTGTCCAGTAAA
Organism: Psammomys obesus; assembly: GCF_907164565.1. Classification (NCBI taxonomy): domain Eukaryota; kingdom Metazoa; phylum Chordata; class Mammalia; order Rodentia; family Muridae; genus Psammomys; species Psammomys obesus. The sequence goes on from NW_026596962.1 coordinate 901,829, forward strand.
GCCTGGAACTCCAGCTCTGGCAACTCAGACACCCTCACTGGCCTGCACAGCACCTGCGCCCACGCGCACACACCCATACACAGACATAAACAGACTCTAAAATGAAATTTTAAAATATTCAAAGGAAAAGACATTCTTAGAAATGGAGTTAATAAGCTCCTTCAACACCAAATTATTTACTGTCTTAGTTAGAGTTTCTACTGCTACAACAAAACACCATGACCGTAACTTGGGGAAGAAAGGGTTTCTTTGGCTTACACTTCCACAGCACCTTTCAGGACAGGACAGGAACCTGCAGGCAGGAGCTGCTACAGAGGCCATGGAGAAGTGCTGCTTACTGTCTTGCTCACCATGGCTTGCTCCGCCTACTTTCTTATAGAACCCAGGACACCAGCCCAGGGATGGCAGCACCCACAATGAACTGGACCCTTCCCCATCAATCACTAAGAAAATGCCCACAGGCTTGTGTACAGCTAAATCTAATGGAGGCATTTTCTGAAATGACATTTTCTCAGATGACTTTGGATTGTGTCGAGTTGACACAAACTATCCAGCACATTGACCTACTATATGAAGTTCCATCTCTGCCACCTCATCAGTCACATGCACAAAGACTGAAGGAGGAGTCCGGGGCTCCTCCTCCTCAGCAGCAAGGCCAGTTTAAGACACAGGCATCCTGAGACAGCAGCTCAACCTCCAGCTTAGTGCTGAGCTGTACTCCCAGGCTGAGCAAGCACCGTAAAAGCTTTGTGTTCCTTCAAGCATTTTTAGTGGTTCACTGTGCAGCAAAGAGTGTCATGGGGCTGATTATGGCCATCCAAGGAGAAGCTGGATGTCAGTGTTCAAATACCAGAAAGGTGCTATCTCCCAGTTAGGAAAAGGCCTGGAGAGCCACAAGGAGAGCTGGTCACAAGTGCATCACTGTGAGTGCTCTCTGGCACCTTTATAATAAACCTCACCAGGGAGGACACAACTGGTGCTGGCTTCCCAAGTTGTGCAGAGGCACGGAGAACAACCTTCTCTGGCACATGGCCTCAGCCACACAAAGCACCCTCAGCAAGGATGCCTACATATGTAAAGATGCTCTAATGATGACTCATAACTTAATGAAATGTGTCAGCAGTCCACGATGGAGTTTCAAATAATTATTCTCAGCTCCGTTTCCAGGGAAACAGGCCACAAGGATTAGATCTCTCAATGTTCCATGCTTCCTTCATATCAGGAATGCTGGAATTTCTCTTTTCACAAAGAGATATATGCATAAACATTATAGTAAATCTAAAATAACAAGGCCAACCAAGTATAGCAATGTACTATAAAAAGAAAAAAAAGGCCGGGGTGAGTTGAGGGGCTAAGGATGGAGTGTGCTGCTAGCATATCTGGCTCTATCCCTCCCTCTTTCTTTCCCTTCAGCGTACAGAGTGGGGAAGGATCATAACCTAAATTCAACTACTATAACTCACCACCCTCTGTAGTGAACATAATACAATATGATCACACAACAAAGGAAAGGGAAAAAAAGCTGGTAATACTCAACAGGATTACAAAGAATATATTTGGCAAAATAAGCATAGGAGAGCATTTCCTAAGTCTGACTCAATCATAAAGCATTAAAATCATTCCCTGAAAACTGAGTAGGAAGCAAACTTCTGCCAGCATATCTACAGAAGTCCATTTAAGAAAGACAAATCAACACATTAAGATGATACTCCAACCAAGTAGCATGCATGAAGATAACCTAGAACCCCTGCACAGATGTAACCCATGGCAATTCAGTCTCCAAGTGGGTTCCATAGTAATGGGAACAGGGACTGTCTCTGACATGAACTGATTGGCCTGCTCTTTGATTACCACCCCAAGAGGGGGGAGCAGTCTTAACAGGCCACAGAGGAAGACAATGCAGCCACTCCTGATGAAACCTAACAGACTAGGATCAGAAGGAAGGAAAAGAAGACCTCCCCTACCAGTGGACTTGGGGAGGGGCATGCATGAAGAAGGGGGAAGAGGGGAGGAATAAGGGGAAAAAGGGGAGAAATTGGGAAGGGAAGAGGGAGGGAACTACAGGGGGGATACAAAGTAAATAAAAGTGTAATTAATAAAAAAAAATTAAAACAAAACGAAAAAAGGAACAAAATCACTAGTCAGGTATGATGACACCCACCTACAATCCCAGCACTAAGGAGGCTGAGTTAGACCTTCATCTACAACCAACTAATATGGAAAGAGACCCTATCTCAAAAACAGTAACCACAGGCTGGAGAGATGGCTCAGAGGTTAAGAGCACTGGCTGCTCTTCCAAAGGTCCTGAGTTCAATTCCCAGCACCCACATGGTGGCTCACAACATCTATAATAAGGTTTGGTGCCCTCTTCTAATATGCAGATGTTACATGTAGGCAAACCACTGTATACCTAATAAATAAAAATTAAAAAAACAAACAGTAACCACAACAAAAAAAATGAATTAGCCAAAAACAGTGGTAAATGCCTTTATTTCTAATATTTGGTAGGCAGAGCAAGAAAATCACTCAAGTTAGAGAGCTGTCTGGGCTAATAGTAAGTTCCAGACCAGCCATGGCTATGCTGATATAGCATGTCACAAACAAAAAAACAGATGTTGCTCTTCCACAATGAAAACGTCTACGTGTGAGCTGGAGAGACGGCTCAGCAGTTAAGACTATATATTGTTTTCATAGAAGACCCAGAGCCTACATCAGTGGTTCAGAACTACTGTGTCTCCAGTTCAAGGGAGACTGAATACCAGTAGCCTCCGTTGGCACCTGCGCTAACGTGTACACGACCCACACACAGACATACACACACGCACATAACTAAAATTTTCTAAAGAATTGGCAAGATGGTTCCATGGATAAAGGCACTTAGCACCAGGTCTGAACTGAGTTCAATCCCTGGAATCCATGTGGAGGAAGGAAGAAATTCAGCTAGTAATAGTCTGACACACACACATATACACACAAACAATAAATAAGCAATCTAAAATGTTTTTGCCTACATAGAAAACACAAAGTCATCTAGAGACAAGCTGCTACAATAGCGATATTACAAGTTGCTGAATTCATAATCAATACATAAAACTCAATCACCTTTCCATATACCAACAACAAACAGGAAATGCAATCTAAAGACAATTTGTGCCAAAAAAAAAAAAAAAAAAGAAAGAAAAAGGGTGAGAGAAAAGAGTAGGTCTTATGGAAAGTTCACAAGACATCAAGAAGAGGAAAGCCATGCTTGTGGACATAAAGAAACTATGATGGTTAATTGTCATCATTACGCTAGTTAGACGCAGAATCACACCCGCTAACTGACGGAGGGTAAGCTGGGCCCCAGGTCGAATGAGAAGAGAGACGAGCTGAGCACCACACCCCTCTCTTGCCTCCTGACTGGGAGATGCAATGTGACGGGATGCCTCATGCGCCATGATCATCTGTACTCTACCATGAGCCAAAGCAACACCTCTTCCAGGCGTAAGTTCCTTCTTTCAAAAACACAGTCACAGCAATGAAAGAAATAACTCACACAGATTATTCCTCAGATCTGGCCTGCAGGCAGGTCTGTGAACATCTTTAATTTAGCTCAATAACTAAACAAGAGTCATGATAACTCCTGTAAAAGGTTCCATGGCATGGGCTTTGAATTTGCATCTGTTCATTAGAAGCATAGACATACAAATATAGCTTTTATCCCTTCCTTGTTCCCTTACAGACATGCAATCCAGATGCTTCATTTCACCGATTTTCACAAAGAAAACAACTGGCCAGATCAAGGGGAACAGAAGAATGGTGTTGCAATGTCCGGCTGAATGAGAAAGCAGGGCTCCCTCTCACACGTCACTGATGACAAAGTATCTACTGATAGGAAAGATATGCCCACAGAGATGGCCATGCAGGCCTTGCAGTCATGAGAGGTCTGTGTACAGGACCTGAAACACAGGACTCTGAAAGAGCAACATGTAGCCTGGGAGTCAACCAAGAAAAGTACACTCCAGCCCAGAGAGGTGAAGTGCAGCAAGGGACAGTGACTGTGTTGGCACAACAGCTCCTAGCAAGGATCACACCACCCAACAGGATGCTGTACAAGATGGCATCAGAATGAGCTTAGTCAGGAGACATCACACTAAGGGCAGCCTTGAGAAACAGCTAGAGTTTCTAGAGTGACAGGAAGGGCTCAGGGAAAGACATTCTCAGTGCAGAAAAGCCCCTGAGAGCATGCTTGGGATGGCAGGAATCCATCTGTAAAGTAAAATGACTTGTTGAACAACACAAGAAAGCCTCCATATAGGTGGGGCCAAGGAAAGGAAGACTCACAACAAAGGAAAAGGCCAGGCCTGAGTAACACAGGCTGGCAGTGTAAGTGGAGCGGGGCTGGGCGCTGTCAAGTGGCAGCACCCAAGAAGAATGAGTGCACTAGGAGGCTCAGACAAGGGAGCCATGGGCAAGCAGCAGCCAAAGCAAGAATTGAAGCAATGAATCCAGCATTGGTAGAAGCACCCAAATGAAACAGTAATAAAACAAAGACACTTTGTGATCCAGCCCTGTGAAGAGACACAGGAAAGAAGCCCTCTGAATTAAGGAGGCCATCAAGAAGTGTTGTCACCCAAGCAACTGTAGCTAAGATTCAGAACATGCCTTGAAGATATCCCTTCAGAAAAATGGGAGGCACATTTCCTACCACAAGCATGGCACTACCCAAGTATCTTAGAGAAAAAAAATAGAGGAAATTACCAGGTAGGAACGGAGATTTCTTCTTCATGATTTTCCTCTCTTTCTTATCCGTCTTCTCAGGGCCTTCCTGCGCCTTTTCCTGCCCTGCATCCATGGGATCAGCTTGCTCTGCAGCAACACTAGAGGCATGTGGACTCTGAGGAGCCACTGTAGACGTCTGAGCATGGCTGCAGTCGCTGGGAGGTGCTGCAACTGGAAGTGAAGACAGCCCACTGTTTTCTAAGGCTTGCTGAGACAGAACAAAACTATAAGGTTAGAAAAGGCAACAGCCCAAATGTGCCTACCAAAAGCTACCCCAAGATGCCATAAAGTTTTACCCCAGAACCAACTCCACTCCAAGAAATAAGCTCTACAATTCCAAGAGAACTGTTTAAGAGGCTGCCAAACCCCTAAGAGCTGACATCTGATGCTACCCAAAACATGGTCTAGTTACAGTTCTTAAATTAATGGACTGAAAATCATTAACATTCAGAAATCTTCTCTCAGACCACCTGGGCTGCTATAAACACATCTGGGACACAAACTATCTTAGGAGACCTCTAAGACACATCCAGTCCCGAGTTCCTGACATCCCTACCCAGCTTATCATCAGGCACAGAGAAAAGAGGACAGCCACCTTGTGGGAGGCCACGCACTTCTGAGAAAGCCCAGAAAGTGGGAACTAAGAAAGTGTTATCAACTTTCTTCCCCCTCATCCCCCAGATGTGCTGGGCCACTCGCACTCTAATGCGCGCTTCAGATGGCCTGAACAGCACACCTGCATCTCAGGGAGAATGAAACACTTCTTCCAACTCTCTCAGCAGGGATGGACACAGGACTACCTAACTTGTCCAGTTGGTTCACTTATGGAGACCATAAGTGAATGTACAGATCAATCAACTGTTTAGAACTCAGCACTTCATGTTGGTAATGGCATAGGCCTGCATTTCTATTGCTCAACAGCAAACCCGGATTTCTGAGAACCCAAATGTGGAAGCCTTGCCCAGCAGGTCAGCGCGCTTCACCTGGAGGATGTCCTGGTTGATGCCCACTGTCACACTGAGTTGTCGCCCAGACTGTGGGGACTGCTGCGCCTCCACTGGCCCCGGCTCAGACAGTTCCAGAAGCTGCTGAATTACATCTGTCACTGCCTGAGAGCTCTGCTGACTGGAGACTGAAGAGACCTGGGCTTCCACCTGCTGCAGAGGCAAAGTCTGAAAAATCGTGGCCTGGAACACAGCAATGTTTCCATTAAAAATGCAACTCCAATTTAAACACAAAATATATTAAGGGAATACCCCCCTTAATGGCATTAGAAGCCATTGCTTCCCAAACAAAGTTGAAAGGTAATTCCTCAATGATTTCTGTGAGGTACAATTCTGGCTCTTAAAAGAACACACTCAACAAACCCTTCCACAACTGTCTAAGCTCTCATCTCCTTGCTACTCAATAAAATACAGTGAGTGAAGTAAAAAAGCATAATGTTAAGGACAGACAGACAGACAAAGGCAAAGAAAGGGAAGGAGGCCGGTGTGGTCAAAATATTTAACACATTTCTAAGGTGCTATAGCCAAGAAAGTACTAGAAAAATACAGTGATTCCTGCCAGAACTCAGGAACTGAAATGCCAGGTCCAAAGGCAGTTAAGGGCAGTGCAAGTTCTCAGCCTGGTACTGCAGAGGCGGCCATATTTGTCTACATTTGCAGAATGTGCATAGCCAAAGGTAAGCCTACACACTTAAAAGTAATACATCCAAACCGGCTCCTCAGTTCCATCAAGTGCCACAGCAATGCAAGGTGTTTGTTACTAACAAGAGACACTGGCAGTGCGAGGCACATCGGGAGGTCACTGTACGCACTGTGTCACTTTCCATATGCCTAAAACTGCTATAAAAATAGAGGGGTGTGGAGAAAGGGATGTGGGGATGAAACTGTGAGGGGAGGCTGCAATCAGGATGTAGAGTAAGTAGACAGGCAGGCAGGCAAGCAGACAGAAAGAAAACTCATTTTAAAGCTGGCCAGCGGTGGCACATGCCTTTAACCCCAGCTCAGGGGGCAGAGGGAAGCGCATTTATGAGTCTGCCACCTAGTCTACACAGCAAGTACTAGGCTAGGCAAGAAAAAAACCAAAATAATAATAATAATAATAATAATAATAATAATAATAATAATAATAATAA
>NW_026596962.1:908736-937235 GCF_907164565.1 Psammomys obesus
AATAATAATAATAATAATAATAATAATAATAATAATAATAATAATAAATTTATTATAATAATATAATAAATTTATTATATTTATTATTATTTGCAATTTATTATCAATCAATAAAATATGGTAAAAGTTACTGAACAAAGCGAAGTTTTTATAACTTAGGAAAAAACATGCAAAAATGTATGTGTTCATGTATGTATTTTTGCGGGATTGTTTGTTTTGTGGGTAATATGTCTAAGTATGCCTATCTGTATTTAGAGTCATTCCATTTCTAAATATATGTACTAGAAAGCAGAATTTGGTACTCCAAAAGCTATAAGGCTGAGGAGAAATTATCATTGCCACATGAAAAAAGGAGAAATATTATCAACAAAGTAGATTAACTCTTGGATTATAATGTAAAGAAACAATATTTAATGGTTACCAATAGCACTGACTGTGGAAATTGAATTCCATAAATTATTGAAACATTTTTCATAGTTTTACAGGTTTAGATGACAAGCCATAAATCAAGACTATGTATCATTACCCTAAAGTTCAGACAGATTAATTTTCATTTATTAAAAAAAAAATTAGTAGCACATTATTTAGAAAACTTTACGCATGATTTCTGTACTAAATACTTTAAAGACTCCTATGTAAAATGAGCCTTGGGGCTTGTTTTCTTTCCTCAGCCTCACCGTTATGACATGTGCAGTCTCCGCAGAACTTGTGGAGCTCGGGGGTCCACCCATGTGCATCTTGCTGATATGAGTATTCAAGCTGCCTAAACTTTTGAATATGCAGCTACATTCTGTACAGTTATAGGTAGGCCCATTTTTTACCTTAAAAAAAAAGGAAAAAATAGTTTTTTCAAATCGTTAGGTAATAAACATATTTAAGCAATAAAAAATAAAATGTAGCAGTCCAGTCAGAATGAGATAATTATACAATACTAGTACTGGAGTATTTTGTTGTTGTTTTGCTTTAAATTAGATAGCTTGAGAATCAATGACACAACTCTTTAATCAATTAGGATCAATTGAAATGTCAGTGTTTCTCTACATGAGGAGGGGCTAGGAATAAAGACTCACTTCTCTGTTATTGTAATTTAAACTTCAAAATGTCATCATATATTCTTTTTTGTTTGTTTGTTTGTTTACCAGACAAAGGCTTGTTTTATTTTAATGACTGGTCCACCTGAGGCCACTGCCAGGCTACTACGTATAGACACCAGGGAAGCTGAATTCCCTGTCTCTTCCTCCTTGGACAGTCTTGAAGATCTCCTCCTGGCGCTTCAGTGCTTCCTTGCTCTTAGACCTGTGAGGCGCCGCAGCTGGCCAGCCAGGAGCTTCTTACAGACCTTGTCCGCCTTCAGCCTGTGGACATGCTCCTTGGGAATCCACTTGTTTTTGAACACATTCCCTTGACTTCCAGGTGCAGGCTGTGATACATATGGCAGTCAGTCCTCTGGGTACATGGTATCTCCTGAAAAGTCCAGATCCTCCTCTTCTTCCTCTTCCTCCTCCAGGTCATCTGCTCAGGCATCCGAGTGTTGGCCGTACCCTTCTGCTTCCCTATGCCCACATGCCTGCCCTTCCATGGAGCCATAGTGTTTTTCCAGCCCGGGAGCTGGGAATGGACTGTCACAGGCTTCCGGATGGTCAGCCCATCTTGTGATGGGAGTTGGCATTTGCGAGTTCATTGGTCTCCTTGGGGTCCAACCAGACCTTCTTTCTTCCACAGTGGAGGACACTAGAGGCCAGCCTCTTCTGTAGCCTGAGCATACTCATGGCTGCCTATTCTCAACTTCGTAGATTGCTAACTGTGTCCCCAATGAAGGCTGGGCACAGCTGGCAGTATCACTCTGAACACTGAGCTTCTGGGCCTACCAAGCAGGTAGACTGATTTAAAAAGCTCTAAATTTCACCAAATGTAAGACCCATCCATGATTACCTTTTACAACTACAGCTAAGCCAGAAGCACACTACAAATAACATTAAAATGATTAAGAACATCTGTGATCAGAGAATGTATCCAGAACATTCTCTATTATTCAAACCTAACATTAGTTATCACCATGGTTACCAGGCAGGCTGGAAAATGTACATGTCATCTCTAACCTGAAAAAAGATTCCACTCTATTTGTAGTACCATAATAGAAGCAAATTTAAGCCAGGCATGGTGGCAAACACCTTTAATCTCAGCACTTGGGAGGCAGAGGCAGATGGATCTCTATGGGTTTGAGCCAGCCTAGTCTGGCTGCATAGTGAGTTCCAAGACAACCAGAGCTGCATAGTGAAACCCTGTCTCAAAAAGAAAAGGAAAAGAAGGAGGAGGAGGATGACAACAACAACAGCCAGCACCAAATTCAATGCTATGGACTTCTCACAGGATTGGGTAATATTTTAAAATGCATCTTTTGCGATCCCAAGATGCCCCCATTGTACATACTGCATGGCTTCTCCTAACATGGGTCCCTTAATGAAAGGGATTTCTCAAATATATGTCACACAAACTTACCACTGTTCCTAAGTGACCAACTCTACTCAAAGGCAACTCACAAGAACAACTTTGATGCTCCCATGTACTCTTCTGAGACCAAATTATGATGTGTCAGTTGACCTTGCCACTGTTTCATGTGTTAAAGATTCCGGATCTTTCCCTAAAACTATGTAAAATACATAAGCTCTTTGTCATTTTTTATTTCATATCTTTTTTCCAAGAACTAACATCTGCCCACTGGCGCTCGCTCTCTCTCCCCCCCACCCCTGTGTGCATGTGTGTGATGGAGGGAGTTGTGTGTTTGAGAGTCGTGTGTGTGTGTGTGTGTGTGTGTGTGTGTGTGTGTGTGTGTGTGAGTGTTGAGTGTGTGCGCATCTGTATGTGAAAGCCAGAGGACAACCTAGGTACAACTCTTCAGGAGTCACCCACTGTGTGTGTGAGACAAGATTTCTCAATGGCCTAGACCTTGCTGATTCAGCTAGGTTGGCTGGCCAGCAAGCCCTACAGACCTCCTTCCATAATGAACTCACATGAATGCACCACTATGCTTTGCCCCCACCCCATGTGGATTCCAGAGACTGAACTGTGGTCCTCATGCAAAGCAGGCACTTCAGGAAGAACCCTACCTTTGTGTTTATTAAAAGGGAAGGGGGCTCTGTTGGGTTTAATTTGGTTTTTATTGTCATTCATTATTAAGACAAAATCTTGCTAAGTAGCCCAGACTGCCCTCAAACTCTCAATGCTCCTGCTTCAGCCTCTTGAGTGTTGCTGAGATTACAGGTGTCAGACATTCAATGTTTATTAGGTGTTTTAGCTCCCCAGTCACTAAGGTGGTATAGGTTTAACTCCATGAAAAAGAGTTTAAAAATACATCTTTTGCTTTTTAAATTGATAGTTTTCATTGCATAATAAACTGATTCATGATACAAGTATTTCTGTTAGGTAAATATTCCTTTATATTCTATAATTATGCTATTAACTACAACATTATATCTAACAGACACAGTGCTACTAAACACAAACGTCAACCTACTTAACAGAAATGTTTCCAGGAGCTCCACAGTTCAGCAGGACCCACAGACAACAGCCAGCTGCAGCCGTTTGAGCTGACCCACGCAGCAAGGCAAGAATGCACAGCCAGGTCTGTGTAAAGAGCCACAGGGCCAAGCGCTGGCTTAGCTCTGCCTGCAATAAGGACAGTGCATTCTGTTGTCTTCTTACTTCTTGTCTTTCAGCCTCTTACACTCGGTAGTGCCTACTTCACGTTTATTAACTGGATGCTCACAGTCAACAGCTCGTACCTAACAAAGGCATTATCTCTCTAAACATTTCCTGAAAGTAAAAGGACAAGATAGGATTTCGTATTTCTTGCACATTTACTAGCGAGCCTGGTACGGTGTGCACACCTGCAATTCCAACTCAGGAAGCTTAAGTAGAGGACTGCTGAATGTGAGGTCAGCCTGAGCTAAGGCTGAGTGCCATACCAGCCAAGACTTGTCAACAATACAACACGCTCCCATCGATGGATAAGGTCGACTGCTAAGATAGATTACGGCACATAAGTCGATCTGCACTTTTCAAAACTGTAACATAATTTCTCAGGCTAGCCACTGAGTCAAATGACAGCTGCAAACACTGTGACAGTGCTCAGAGCCCCACACCATGCTCACCTCTGAGTGGACTCTCTGCACGTGGGACTGCAGGTTCCCCTTCTGGGAAAAGGCAGCAGGACAAAAGGCGCAGGCATGTGGCTTTTCTCCTGTGTGCTTGATCATGTGGGTCTGCAGTGCCCCTTTCTGGTTAAAAGCCTTTCCACACTCACTACATTTGAATGGCCTTTCACCTAGCCAGAGAGAAAAAGAATCACAGTGTGAGCATTATAGAGTGAGAGAAACATTCAAGGTACTCAAACACAAAACTCCAACCTCTCCCTCCAGCCAAAACATCTCCCAGAGATTCTAAACTCATATACTACAAGTGTCTCCTAAAATTTCAACTGTCTCAGACAAAACTTTCCATATTCCAAGCAAATCCCATGGCAGTTCTTACAGCGGGCCATTCTTCCACGGCTTTCTCTCACAGCCTGCTTCCTTCCACATCAGTCCTGCTCCCTGTCCCAAACTATTGCCTACCCCAGGGCACAGGCCCATCCATCCCTGACCAACCCTGCTGCTTCCACCTGGCCCTAATGGGCTGCTCTCATCTCTATAGAGAAACTCTTTCTGAATGAGATCACAGCAAGTTTGGTTTGCTCAATGACTCACGGCTTCTCAGTCTCAGCTAGCTTGGCTGGTCTCCTTACTCCACATGCTCTCTGAACCTTCTTCTGTTCCCTTGGCATAGCTCCACAGAAGGTCTCTGTCCCCTCTGTCTGCCCATCCTACCTGAGAATTCAACACGGCTCACTCCCTTGTGGCTCTTCTGGCCCTGGCACAGTATCACCTGCAAGACTTTTCAACCAATTCCAGTTGATTTCAAGATCTTCCATGTCTATCCCGTAATGCTTGCTCCCCATCTCTGCTCAATTCTCTCCCTGTGACCTGTAATCACTAACTTCTGACAATTCACTTATTATTCAACTTCTTAAAATATATGCTCCAAGAATGGAAGAGTTTAACTGTCCTGCCCATGACTCTAACATCAGTACCTCACATGTATTGGCATTTTGCAGGCATTCACTCAGTGAATGAATAACAAGTTCAGTGTCTGGCTTACTCATGCTCAGATAGATGCCGACTGCTCTACCTGACCTGAGGGTCATGTAACTTAGTGAGACAGCATGATGGAGAAAAGATATGTCACTAGGGAGGGATACACAGGAAGCTCTGGAAGAACTGTGGGTCCTGCATGGGGTGTCCTTGTCAGAGAGACTTTCTGTCTAACGCACCTTGTGTGTCCTGGATGGAGCTCAGGCACTCAAGAGGTAGCCTATCAGAAGATGATGTTTCATTATCACATGCTCAGTGAGGTTCATCCATGCAAAGGCCACTCAGAGAACAGGCGAGCCTCCCATGTAGGAGCACTGTTAACAGCCTACCTGTGTTCAAGCTGTGAAGGCTAGCAACAAGATGCTGAGGACTACAGGGAAGATGCCTTCCCCAACACTGCATGAACTCAAGAGCGCAGCCAGCATGACTATGTGTGACAAAAGCTCAATGCCAGGAGGAGAACATATATGTGAACTTCCAAGATCACATGAAAGTATAACAACACATAAAGTGTGTATGTGGTGAACTGTTCCCAGATGTATGTGTTTATGGATGGCACAGAAAAACAATCTCAAAGGGGCAGACATCAAACTGTTAAAAAAGTATGTAAGGTCTGAGAAATCTGTGTAATACTCTGTTTTCTTTCTGTGTTCCTACTTTGATTAAGAGATGTAACACCCTTCAAGCTTTTTTTCATTCAAGGAAGATAAACTAGACCTTAAGACTCTAAAACACAATGTTTTATCACATTTTTCTTTTTGAGACAGAGTTTCATGTATCCCAGATTGGCCTCAAACTTACTCTGTAGTTAAGGATGACCTTCAACTTTTCTGTCCTCTTTTTGAGACAGGGTTTCATTACGCGTCTCTTCTGTCTAGTCTCCCCACTGTTGGCAGGGCCTTGTGAGCACTGATATTAGTGGAGTGCATTACCATGCCTACTAACCCTTGAACTTTCGACCCTCCTGCCTCTACCTTCCAAATGTTGGGATTACAAGCATGCACCACAACAACCTGTTTGTCTATTATCATGAACTACACAAAGTAACATAAACTACATAAAGTAGCATAAAGCCAGGGTTTTATGTGTGGCAGACAAGTGCTCTACCAACTGAATTATGTCCCTATGCCAACAATTGAAAGACAGCACTTTTTTCTTGCTCTAAGGTATAAAGAATGAACCTCTGAAAATATCAACTTTATACTTGCATTTAAACAAGCTAAGAAATTATCTGAGTAATTCTACAATACAGTATATGAGACATTTCATTAAGACACCAAAAAAGGAAAAAAGCAACAAAGCATAATCAGAACTGGTCAACAAGCACAGTAGCCAACCAAATAGCGGGAAGTTCGCATTGTCTTTTCACTGTAAATGAAATGTAAATCAGGAGAACAGAAACAATATCAAAGCGTGGATCATTGTTATTTTACTTTCACTGCACAAATATTTGCCACTCTTCATCTTTCTCTAGAGGAGAACATGTGCATTATTTACAACAGCATAGACTGTCCTTCACAAGAGGAAAGAACATTCAGCTGTGAATACTGTACCCATTTCAGATACTCAAGCAAGCCTAACAAGCAAGCAAGAGAAGGTACAACAGAGAAATAAGGTTTTTGTTAGTTTAATGCTGTTTAGTTGGTTGGTTGATGGGCTTTGTGAGGCAGGATCTCACACTGTAGAGCAGGCTGGCCTGGACCTCACTATGTAGCTGAGATGACTGTACTGCCATGCCCAGCTGCCTGAACATTAAAGCCAAATTGTCACAGCACAGAGAGACCCTCTGCCGGTCCCCTTCTTTAGATGTAATTAGCCCAGATCTAATTATAGGTGCTGCACAAGTAACCACCGTAACACCAACTCCAGCTAAATGGAACTCACCAGACCCCAAAGGCTTTTCTACATTTTTCATTTATAACTTAAGACGACTACATGATAGACACAGACTTGGCAATTTTCAAATGAGAATGAAATCAGAAACATTAGCTAACCATACCAAGGCTGTACAGCAAAGCACAGAACAGCCAGAGTTAGACTGTGAGTTGAAGCAGCAGTATAGTACATTTTGTTTCCTTCAGGTCACACAACAAGTCATCTGAAAGCAAATATCTCTCATACCTGTGTGTATCCTTATATGTCGCGTTAACTGACTGGGCTTTTGAAACGTCTTTCCGCAGTGTGGACATGAGTATGTGAAGCCACTTCTGTCAATGTTCCGATTGTAAGATCTTGTACCTGATACCCTGGTATGACATATGGGGAAACACATTAATGGAGTCATCTCATCCTCCTCACATTATAGTTTCAAAGTAAAAATACTAGCACAGAGTTTAGCTGGCTAGTCACCAGAATGTTCGTTTTTTTAAGATTTATTTATTATGCATACAATGTTCTATCTGCAAGAGGGCACCAGATCACATTATAGATGGTTGTGAGCCACCATGTGGTTGCTGGGAATTGAACTCAGGACCTCTGGAAGAGTAGTCATTGCTCTTAACCTCTGAGCCATCTCTGCAGCCCCACCAGAATGTTTTAATGTCTGTGTCCACTATACAAACACAAAGCACACATTCATTATTCTAGTGATATAAAATTTATTTTTGGCTATTCTGGTGAAAAAGAAGCTTGGTTTGGTAATTGGGGAGCAAGGCAGAAGGCATCTTTTAAAGCACATCTTGTTGGTTTAGTCAGCACAGAGGCCCATGCAGACACAGTTCTACATTGCCAAGTCCATGTTCCCTACAGCTGTGTCTAACAGGACCTGGATGCTGACAAATGTCTATCTCTCATCACACAGCCAGAGAGCTGACTCTTTCCTCGGCCTCTCTGGAGACTGGCCAGCAGTGACAGCCAAACATATCAAAAAGAACCCTGCTTCTTTCCATGTCAAGAAGTGGAAGCACCTCGGTTCTATAGGTTTAAGTCTTATGGGACCAGACAGGGTTCTTCGAATCCACCTTCGGAGCTGCTGGGTTTACTTTCAAACACCTCAACGCTCTCAAACTTGTCACCTTGCAGCCACCAACAGTACTGCAGGAGAGCACTGCCTGTCAACAGAGCACTCAACCCGCCACTCATCTCCTACACACAGGCATGGAGAAGGCATGCCTGTGACACACATGTGTACAGACACGTGGAGAGGGGTGAGAATACTCTGGCCCTCTGCACTGCTTAGATTAGACACATGCACCATCACCCTGGTGGTAGTATGGATTGAACTCAGAACCTCGTGCATGGTAAGCAAGGAGTCTACCAACCAAGCTACACTCCCAACCCCCATTGCATTTTTAAAGTAACAGTAATAATGAAATAGCAATGAATGCCTATAGCTTAGTATTCATGATATAGAAGTAGGAGGATGGTAAGTTTAAGGCCAGCCTGGAGTGTGCAGCAAAACCCCATATCAAATAATAATAATAATAATAATAATAATAATAATAATAATAATAATAAAATAAAAGCAAATTAGACACTAAAATAATGAGGAATCATTCAGCAGCAGGCAAAATGAACATGAAAAACAAGAGGTGGGAACCACCTATTCAATTCTCCTGTCTACAGTCTAGTCCTACAGTACAGTACATGCTGCTTGGTGCTGTACTATTCCTGAACTTTTTGAGTTAACTGGTATAAGACTTGTTAAAAATAACAGATATTGCAGGGTGTGGTAGTACACGCCTTTAATCCTAGCACTTGAGAGGCAGAGGCAGGTGGATCTCTGTGAGTTCGAGGCCAGCCTGGTCTACATAGGAAGTTCCAAGACAGCCCAGACTGTTATACAAAGAGGCCCTATCTCAAAAGACAAAAACAAAAACAAAAACATATTTCCTAACTGTTACAGCGTGGCAGAGTGACAGACTAAATTGATAATACAACTGCTAAAGAATTACTAATGCTGTCCTTTTTAGTAGTCTGTTGAAATCAACTTGGTAACAGGCATGGAGGCATATACCTGTTATCCTAGTACTCAGGAGGTTGAGGCAGGAGAATCACCATGAGTGAGAGGCCAACCTGGCCTACATCTTGAGACTGTATCTTTAAAATAAAACAAAAAACAAAAATAAAAAAACACCAGAGTGAAAATGATAATTGAGCTGGGCCCAGGGACACACACCTGTAATATCAGCACTCAGGAGGCAGAGGCAGGAGGATCTCTGTGAATGCAAAGCCAGCTGGTCTACAAAGTGAGTCCAGGATAGCCAAGGCTACACAGAGAAACCCTGACTCAAAAAAAAACAAAACAAAGCAAAAACAAAAAACAAAAAAATACTGATCACCACCATTAAGGAACTGAAGCACAATGCCAGAACCACCTCCTTAACTTCATTTTTTATTGAAAAGCAGAGACTCCTCCCCAACCCAGGGCTTGGAGAACACTGGAAAAAGGGCATTAGAACTTAAGAGCCAGGCGTGGCTTGGTAGCACATGCCTATAATCCCAGCAATCAGGAGGCAGAGGCAGACGGATGTAGTTCAAGGCCAGCCTGGTCTACAAAGTGAGTACAAGGATACAGAGAGACCCTGTCTTAAGAGAAAAAAAAAAAGAACTACAAGCCAGAGGATGAGGAGGGCTGCTATGACCCCTATCTCCTAGACCAGATGTGGAAACTGCACTCAAGAACTCACAATACCGTTACTGTACAAAATCTGTACGGTATTGGGCCATTCAACTTTCCAAAACAGATGGAGGAGAGACACGCACAGCCCCGGCCCTAGCTGAGGAGCTGTGGACAGTTAGCTCCTATGGCTGCTTTTGCTTCAGGAGCACAGCCACTAGTAAGTGGCCCATGATCCCGTAAATAATGCCACAATCGTGGACATGCAAGCAATACTAACTACATTCAGAGATGATTTAAAACAAAACCAAAAAACCCCATGAAAGTAGAAGGGAGAAGGGTTGGAAAGAACTGCAGAGAGGAAGTAGGGAAGAAGGGAATGGTGGTGAGTATGATAAACACACAGCATATAAATGTATCAAAATGTCAACAGTAAATTAAAAAACAGTTCTTAAAAAAGGGAGGAAACCACCGTAGTAAGAATAGGTAAATACAAGAACCTGAGAAAATGTTAGGTTTGTCCCATAGTATATTATGTGTTCAAATACCAGCCTAGAGACTGCACTTCCACTTGAACATGCTAGCAAGTGTGACATCACAGCAAAGTCGCTGTGTGCTCACATGGCTGCTCTTCTTCCTAGGGCATCACACACGTCACTCAGTCACAGCACGGCGGGCCAGTTGTCTGTGTCCTACACAGGGTCTCTACTGTGCTAGTGGAGGAATGAACCATACCTAACTTTACAGTGAGTCTTCATGTGCTCCTTCAGCTCTGGCGCCGTCTCGAACTCCTTCTTACAGGCCTTGCAGGTGTGCACTCGGTTGTTCGCCAGTTCCTGCCGGTGCTCCTCCATGTGTATGGCCAGCTGGCTGTGCAGCGTGAACTCATCCCCACACTCAGAGCAAATGAGGTTCTGGAAAAGGAACATTTCCAAGCCACTGCTCCTTAAAAGAACCGATGGCACTGTGACCTAAGTCCACAAATGATACCTCCCTCTGGAGTAAATATCACCTTCACCTCTCAAAATCCATGTGTCCACATTGGAAAGCAGAAAATCATTACTACTAGTACAAGGATAAAAAAACAAACAAACAAAAAAACAGAGTTTTCAAACAAAGTGAATTCTGCATCAATTGAGCAGAATTCAGCAACTTGGCAACTGGTCCATCTGTTCTGTGAAAACGTTAGAGAAACAGAAGGACTTCAACACAAAAAGGTCAGAAAAGAATTCTAGGGAAGAATATAATTACAGAGCACTGTCAAAGGCAGTGACAGTGGCACATTTGTTGGTAGAAATAGCTCTTCATTCAGTCTTGCCTACAGGCTAACAGACCAGTATTAAGTAGAAGACCACAGGACTTAAACTGTGTCTAGACTAAAGCTGTCAAAAAGCCCTGTAGGACCTGAGTAGCTCATATCTGAGGATATTTGAACAACTTCATCTTACCTGATTAATGAAGATTTTTGCTTTGGTTCTGGGTTTGGAGTTTTGCTAGACAGGGTTTCATTCTGTACCTCTGGTTGGCCTGGAACTCACTATGTAGACTAGGCTAGTCTCAAAAGCACGAGATCTGACTGCTTCTACGTCACTCATGCTGAGATTAAAGGTGTGCACCACAGTGCAACTTAATGAAGGTTTTCAAGGTGGTTTTTTGTTTGTTTCCTATTTTTCATGTGGCTACTAGAAGGCAGTTACTCCAATCCGTTCCAGTGGACAGTGTGGCCTAGCCACACACAGTGCAGCTGAGTCTGACTTGACCACAGGACTGCCTGTGACAAACTACATGAATGTGGTGTGCTCCCTTCTAGCCTCCACAGTAGAGGAAAGTGAAGTGACATGACGTGATGACAAAAAGAGCACAGAACTGATAATGACTTCTACAGATGGCAAATGCTGGATTAGGACAACTTCAGGGCAAGCACGAATCTGTAGTTTCATATGCAGCATCTACTTATGTCATGATCCTAATTAACCGCCCAAACATGAGAAGTAAGAGCACTCTGTAAATGAACATAAACACTTAGTTCCAAATCACAAAAGGGCATTTCTGTTTGTTTTGAAGCATGGTCTCACGTAATGTCAGCTAGCCTCAAAATCACTATTCAGCCAAAGATGTCCTTGAATTTCTGATCCTTCCTGATCCACCCCCTGGGATGCCAAGATGATAGGCCTATGCCACAACACCCTCTTTATGTTGTATTGGGGGTTGAACCCATGGCTTCATGCACGCTAGGCAAGTACTCTGCCATCTGAGCTAGATTCCCTAGCCCCACTATTTCTTTCCATCACAATGTCTTTATTATTCTGTATACCAGTCTTGAATTCAAACCTCAATAAAATTAGGTTATTAACTGATTGTTCTTATAGCTCTACTACAGAAAAAGTTAAGAATGAAGAGAATTATCTTTAAAAAAATCTAATGCTTTCAAGGTAACTGACATTATTATATAATAACAATGAATTAATAAACATCTACATTTTTATTAACCTGAAGATAATGAAAATTTATCCTATGAAACTGCCAAAAAGAAAAAAAAAATCGCAACCCATGAATGTGAATGGCCAAGAAAATATTTATATTTTATTAATAATCGTATCACTTGTCCAGGCTTAAAATTACAACACAAGGCGGGAGAGATACTGGTTTAAGAGCACTGGCTGCGCTCCTCCAGAGGACTCAGCACACACATAATGGCTTACAACTGTCTGCAAATTCAGTTCCAGGAAATCAGATGCTTCTTCTGATGCTTTGGTTCCCTGGGAACCAAAAATGCATATGGTGCACCTATTTAACTCAGCCACACATACATTCACATGATGACAGATAGTAGATAGGTAGGTAAATAGATGATAGATAGATAGATAGATAGATAGATAGATAGATAGATAGATAGATAGATGACACATAGATAGTATATAGATAAGTAGGTAAATAGATTACAGATAGATGACAGATAGACAGTAGATACGTAGGTAGATAGATAGATGATATATATATATATATAGAGAGAGAGAGAGAGAGAGAGAGATGATAGTAGATAGATAGGTAAGACAGATGATAGTAGATAGGTAGGTAGGTAGACACAACAGATGTCAGACAGATAGATGGATGCATGCTTTTGAAATTAACGAAAACAGAACTGGACTGTGTTTGCCGCTGCTCACACTGCCGCCTTCCCTCTGACACTTACACATAGTCAAATGAATGTCTCTTGGCAGCAGTCTACAAGGACGTCACTCACACACCCCTCTGCGTGAGAACACTGGTTTATATACCTTGCTCTGATGGAAAAAGGGTAGAGCAGCCCTCTAGAGACAGAGCCAACACATGGCATCACCACCTCTCTGCTACTGAGCTGACTGCTCAAAAGATGCTAGGACCTTCCTCCCCATCTCTAAATGTCCCAGAGATAACTGAGGAAGTCTCAGACAAGAAGAGCAACGCCTGCTTAGTAACTGCATCCTCCACAACAGTGGTAGTATCACGTCTTCTAGAATGTCCTGGGTAACCACAAGAACACTGAGTAGCCAACAGAGGTCACGGGGAAAATCTCACACACAGTTTAATCAGCTAACAGTGTACCACCTCTGAAGAGCAGGGCATCCAAGGTACAGCTGCTCTCCACCCTCAGAGCTCCCAGAGTGGGAGCACTCCCTAACTAGACTTGAGCACTGCCTCCTCTCTCGCCCATGTCTCCAACCTTACTATGCTGCAATGCCCTGCCAAGGCCCAGCACTCCAGAGGCCAGTCTCCGCTAGTCTTCATAAGGACTCCAAAATGACAGAGAGTGCACCAAGTGTTCCAGTTCACCCCAGAGAACACTACTCCTCCCTTACACAAGCAGGATGCACCCTACATTAAGATTCACTATATGAACTGCCAGGGATCAAGGACAGGACAGTGCACAGCCTCCCCACGAGCTGCTAGGTCTGACAAGTGTTGGGGAATGCATCTGCTATCCCCCCAAAATCCTACAGCACCATGTAAAGGAGATGATATAACATAAGAAAAAACAGTAACTTTAATAATTATGTGAATTTTAAGGACATATTCTTAGTATTTAAAAGCTACAGTTACTTTCTTCCCTCGTTGGACTAATCTGATAGAGTACTGATCTAGAGATTTGAGACTACTAGTTTTAACAGAGCAGTATAGAAAAGCTGTTTACAATGTTTTAAAAATAACGCCTCTATCACAGATAACCTTAAACTAAAAAGTCACTTATGTTTCATAAATACACAATAGTCCCTTTATGTTATTTTCAAATCAATTTATACACAAGCACACATTTCAAGAGTAACTTTAAATTTTTTATTGATTTTATTTTACATATATAAACACTCGTGTGTGTATATATATATATATATGTATATATACATACATACATATATATGAGTGTTTTGTCTACATGTATGGAAATGTACCACATGCATGCAGCACTCAAAAAGGCCAAAATAGAGCATCAGAGCCTCTGGACCTAGAGTTATAGGCAGTTGTGTCCCACATGGGTGCTGGGGACTGACCAAGGTCCTCCCTGAGAGCAGCTCCTGCTGGGACCACTGAGCATCTCCCGCCCCAGCGGTAACTCTCCACTGCTGCACACCCTCAGCACTTGCAGCACCATTCCCAAGGCTTTGGTGACCCCAGGAAAACAGAACAAGGAAGCCAGCAAATGGAGTATCGTTAGCAAACAACGGAAAGCTCCACCCCAGGAACCACCTAGGAAAGAACTTGAACGAAGTTTGTATAAGAATAAACATAATGAGGGGGCTGAGAGATGGCTCAGAGGTTAAGAGCACTAGCTGCTCTTCCAAAGGTTCTGAGTTCAATTCCCAGCAACCACATGGTGGCTCACAACCATCTATAATGAGACCTGGTTTCCCCCTGCTGACGTGCAGGTAAACACACAGACAGAACATTGTATACATAATAAATAAATCTTTAAAAAAAAAAAAAAAAAAGAATAAACATAATGAAAGCAAGGTTTTGAAAATATCATGTAAGAATCCAAAGTCTCTTTAAAAATGATGACTGACTGCCCATCCCTCTTTCTAGTCACAAAGGAAAGCACAATAAAGTTTAGATTGTATCTGAAGAACATCAGAAGAGAACAAAAAAAACTTCTGTTCTGGGTCCTGCAGAGATGCTGGGGTTACATGAAACAGAGCTGGGCTGGTCTGTAGACCAGCTGGTTCAAGTGCTTACCTACTCAAATGTTTGATACCCTGGGTTTGATCCCCACAGTCACAGACCAGGTGTGATAGAGCATACCTACTATCTTAGCACTGCTGCAGTAGATGTAAGAAGTTCAAGGTCATTCTTGACTACACAAGCATTTCCAGGTCAGCATGGAATACTCAGATCCCATCTCAGAACAAACAAAAATAGAAGAAGTGTGACCATGGGAGAGTCATGTCTGTTCTTTACAGTCAGCCTGGAAAGGGGCCCTGCCACAACACAGAGTATAAGCAGAACGTCAAGAACCAACCCCACTAGTCTTACCCTCCAAAGCATTAACCTGCCCTGCATGTCCCCTCTCAGTCTGGACTGCACAGTTCGTCACTCACCTTCTTCCCACCAGCACTCAGACCCCTTCTTCTTCCACAGCACTTGCCTCACAGCCCCTAACTGCAAAGACCACAACCTTGTCTGCTGTTGGGCAGCACAAATAAACCCACACACCCACAGGCCTTCACAATCACTGATTCTGAACAGTGTTGGGACAATCTGTGAGCTTGCCCTTCCTTGGACTCTGTTCCCATTTCCAAAACAGAGTTCCCACCTTGCCTAGGACATCTGACAAGGGTTAAGTCCACTTAAACATTTTTTTTTAAATCATTAATATCAAGACATAGTGGAATAAGCCTATAATCCCAACTACATGGGAGGCTGAAGAGGGAAGGCTTCATGTTCAAAGACTGCCTGGACCACAGAGTAAATTCAAGGCCAATCTGGAAAACAAAAAACAGCCTTGTCTCAAAAATAGAAAGAGAGAGAGAGAAAGAACAGATGACAGACAGACGGACACAAAGAAGGACACAAGGAAGGAAGAAAAGAAGGAAGGAAGAAAAAGTTCAGTGAATACAGCTCAGTGGTAGACCATTTCCTTGATACTTGACACATGATACTCATTACTGAGAAAAGCAGAGTGCTAATATTAGCAGTAGATCTTTATTGTAAGCATTCTTTGATGTTCATTTTCCTTCAAAGGAGCTAAGCTTTTTGGGTCCAACTGGCTGACACTTGGGTTAACAGACGGCCTTTAACGGAGACAGGCTCTCCACTGCCACTGATTAGATATCATTATGGCAAGGCATTCAAAGATGCTTTAAAGAAGCCATGCTCCAACTGCAAAAGAGTACTTCACTCTCAGCTGCTAGCCACAGCCTCTACTTCAAGATGCCCCAATCACAGTCACTCCAGAAAAACTGCACCAGCCTGGGAAGGGCACTCCAGAAAGATGAGCCTTAAGAATTCCAGATAATCCTGCTCACCCTACAGCTACTCTCAAACAGGTCAGTGGCAGAATGTGACTGGTTTAAGGCATGGCCTATGATTGGTCCTCATGTGAGGCTTTGTGATTAGTGGACCTGGAAGCTATGCTGTGATTGGTAGAAATTACAATCCGACATTTGCATGCCACACCCCATCCCTGCCTTTTCAGGTTACTTTTCAAGTCACCAGGAGATACTCTAGTACACTGCCATTCTGCACTGCAGCCTTGGGTCAGACATTCTCTTCATGGTTGTTCTCGCTTTCTTGTGGGTAGAGCGGGCTGCACTGTTAACAGGAAAATGCTCTAGAGAGCTGAGGCTTCAGAAGTAAGAAGCTATGAAGCTTTTAAAATCTGCTCTGTAGAAAGCCAGGCAACGGTTACATGCACCCACAGTGGGTTAACAAGAACGTGTTAGACAATTACCTCTTCCTTCTCGTGGAGCATAATGTGTGCTTTGAGACTGGCCACTCGGGAGAACTTCTTGTTGCACACGGGGCAGACAGGGTCTTCGGCATTGTGCGTACATTTATGAAGCGTCAGGTTGAACTCAACATTAAATGTCTGGGGGCACTGGTCACAGCGGTGTGGCTATTTGAGAGAATCGAAGGAACTGAATTATAGTCTTTCCAAAGATGCTATTACAAGAATAAGCACTGGATATAGTAGCACACGCCTTCAATCCTAGCACTCAGGAGGCAGCAGCAGGCGGATCTCTAAATTCAGAGTGAGTTACAGGAAAGCCAGGCTACCAAGTCTCAAAAAAATGAATGAATGAATGAATGAATGAATGAATGAATGAATGAATGAATAGTTATATATTCCCTTTCTAAAACAGTCTCTTTTGCACCAGGTCATGAAACTTCTGATAGGTTTTTCAAAGGATTACAAACAGAACATCACATATAAGAACATTTCTTTTCTTTTCTAGATGGTAGCAAACACTATCTTGTCTGATTCCAAGCTCTATCATTCTGCCTCCATGTCCCAAGTGCTAGGATAAGCATGTGCTACAACTCCTAACTTCAAAACTATTTCTAATGTGAAATATTGCAAATCTATTGGGTTGTAGTCACTACGAAAACAAATGTCAGAAAGTTCAGCCCATTAGGTTGTATTTTCCTTTCATTTCTGACAAACTCACTTGTAAACAAAATCACTTCTAGAAAAATAACTATATAAGTTTTCCTCTCAGATTTTCACCAGTTGCTTCTCTCAGTCCACAGTTTCCTCTATATGGAAAACAGTCTGTCTTTTCCTTGTAAAAAGACAAAGCAATGGCTGGTGTTTCTCTCCAGCCTTTCAGACTGTGACTTGGGAAAGCACAGCCCATGCCTTCCACCAGCACCAAATTATGACAGCATCCAAAAGGGAAACCTAAGCCATTATCCCCTTTCTCCAGAGAGAAGACTAGCTTCCAGGCTCTAAATAAGGAAAGTTGGCCACCCCCTTAATTGTACTTTTACACCATTTTCTTTCTATTTCCATTATATCATGGCTAGAAGGATTGCATAAGACGGTTCAAGATCTCCCTTTGAAAGGACACGGGTATATAGGGCTGGAAGAAGCAGCTCAATGGCAAAACACATGCTGAACGCACACAAGACCTA
Organism: Psammomys obesus; assembly: GCF_907164565.1. Taxonomy (NCBI): domain Eukaryota; kingdom Metazoa; phylum Chordata; class Mammalia; order Rodentia; family Muridae; genus Psammomys; species Psammomys obesus. The sequence goes on from NW_026596962.1 coordinate 926,590, forward strand.
CGTACAACCCTCACGCCCAGCCATCCCCAAAAAGACAGTACTGACCACTGTGAAACAGAGTTTAAAGCCTCAAGAATGCCATAAAGACAACTTGAAAGCAAAATGCCCTCTGAGGAAAAACCATTCAGAATAACCACCCTGTATTCAGTTGTATACAAACCTAAGGCACCCAAAGGTGCTATTTCTCTGTCTACTCCTAAATAATTTCAATTCAGATATTCACTGGAGCGCATTCTCAGAAGGATGCCAAAATGTTTACATACTATGAAATGAGCTACAATTTTCTTAGATACTGATGCTATACCACCTCCAATTTCAGAACCCTCATCCTGGGATTCTGGAACCCTGGAGTCCTTTTGGAAATACGCACCTTGTCATTTTGTTCATGCTCCCTCATGTGACGCTGAAACTGGGACTCTTTTGGAAAGGACAGCAAGCAGATTTCACATTTGTGGAAGTTTGGAATCTGACAGTCATCATCAATGTCATCATCATTCAATGATAAAACTCCATCTGTAAAATTTCATTATGTACAGACAAAGAATATTATGTCTTAGCACCATTACATATATATAATTAAATCATTTTGTTATTTTACATTTATGCTTTGCCTATGTGTATGTCTTGTGTACCGTGTGCATGCTGTGTCTGCAAGAAGCCAGAAGAGGGCACTGGATCCCCTGCAAGTCGAGTTGCAATAGTTATAAACTGACATATGGGTGCTGGGAAGTGAACCCAGATCCTCCGGAAGAACAGTAAGTGCTCTTAACCACTGAGCCATCTCTCAGACACCATCCCTCAGCTATTGTTTAAGAACACAGACTTATGAGAGACTTTTAGCTAAAATTAGTAAAATATTGATCATGAAAATGATGTTTTAAATTAGAACTAAGAAATGTTGGAACGCCTGAAATATGGGACAAGAAAATTCAAAATACTTGGTAGGATTTCTAAAAACCTGGAGCTAATTCCTTAAGGCAACACACACACACACATACACACTGTAAGAAGGTTCTTTGAACTCGCTGGCTTATCCAATACGATTCCCTCAATACAACCCACAGAGAAGACATCTAACTTGCATTAAGAGTATAACTGCTGAATAAGTAAATTAATTTAAAAAATAAAAAAAAATTTAAAAGTTTAACAGCTTCTTAAACCACTCAGTAGGCTCAACTCTACAAAAATATAAGAGCCTTCAAATGCTAATTCATTTATCTCTGAAAACTGCTACAAAAAAATTAAGTACAAAAGAAAAAAAAGCCTTTTGTTCTCTCAGATAGTGAGAGACTACAATCCCTTGCTTGGCCAATTCTGTTTGCACAAACAAAAGGATTTCTCACACAGAAATAATACTTCAAAATTAAAAGTATTTTCAAATATCAAAAAAGCGGGTACTCATAAATTTGCCAAGAATGTCAAAGATGCTCTAAATAATTACAATTTTTAAAGTACATACATCCCAAGTCTTGTGATTGGGGTATAAATAAATCATGTACTAGAACTATACACAAAGATGACAAATTACATGTCATTTTGTATCAAATCTGGGGACCGGGGAAGGAGTTCAGTTGGTAGAGTGCTTAGGTAGCATGCACAATGTCCTGGGTTCAATCCCAAGAGCCATATAAAATAGGCACAGTGGAGCACCACTATAATCCCACTGGAGAGATGGATCCAGGGAGGATCAGAATTTCAAGGTCATGCTAGACCAAACCGTGGCCACTGATGCAATAGTGGTGTGAAGGCCATAGGGGTAACCAAATACTCTGTGGTTGGATTTAAAGACTGATCCACAGAAAGGAATGCAGGCTTGGTCTGTAAGCCTGGCTCCAGAAGTCAAAAGCCGGAGTGGGGAAGCTAGGACTCATATTTTGCTAACTGAACATGTCAAACTGCTTTCTAAAAGTGTTTATATATATATGCATACATATACACACACATATTAGTAAATACTCTCACTGTTGGCCAAACAAGTCTTTTGCTGCAGTGGGCAGCAGCTTATAAAGAAACTTTTTTTTTTTTTTTAAGGATGTCAGTGCTCTATCTGGATAGTACACCTGCACGCCAGAAGAGGGCTTTAGATCACATTACAGATGGCTGTGAGCCACCTGGGAATTGAACGCAGGACCTCCGGAAGAGCAGGTGGTACCACTGAGCCATCTCTCCAGCTCCCATAAAGACACTCTTAACTGGTCAAGGAGCTGAGAATAAATTACTGTGGGGTATCTGGCCTTAAGTGGAATATCTATATCAACAACAAGCCCCACCCCTACCCAAGACTCAGGGAAGATGAGCCAGAAAGAATGTGAGGGCCAGGGGATGGGGGAAATGCTGTGAAAAAGGTCCTCTGGACATGTGTGGCCACTGCACCCGCAGAAAACCTGAACAAGATTAAGCCACAAGATCAGTTAACATTCCAGGAGGTGGTACTAACTGTACTCGGTGGGTTACAAAAGAAAAGGAGAGGACATGAAGGTAGAGAGGTGATACACTGGGGAGCACCCAGAAGAAGACAGCAGAGCTGGGAAGTTAGGGGTGGATATGATCAAGATACCATTGTATATATGTATGCAGTTATCAGAAAATAAAAGATATTCTATTTGAAAAAGTTCAATCAAGATTATTTCAACTACATGGTGAATTTCAAACTAGTCTGTGATGCTAGAGGCCTTGTCTCAAAAACAAAATTAATTATGATACAAAAACATCTACTTCAGAAATCTGGGACTAGAGCTGGGACTGAATTCTCAGTGTTCTGAGTATTCAAGATGGTTCTGCTTCTCGAAAGACATAGCAAACATTGGTGCACTAGACATTTAAAGGCCTTCTTTTCCATTCCTGTTCAAGACAATAGCCTGAAGTCTCAGGGATGGCCAAGTTCCCTGCCTATGACAAGAACTTTGTAGTTCCAAGGAGAGGTAGGAGAAGAGAGTGGTGCAGAAATGGGTGGAAAATGATAGCTCAAACATTCCCCAGCAAATCCTTGAGAAACTGAAGCTTGAGAAAAATCAAATAACTCTGCAACTTTATACATTCCTAAGTAGCAAAGGAAAATATGCATAATTTTATTCTAATTATTAGTAGCTATATCCTCACATAACCAAACTTCCTAATGTACTATACTAAACTAATATTAAAAATGTTTACAACTCCTACCATTCAAGGTCTGTAGCCAGAAAGGCCAACAAATTCTTTAAGGGGTAAGTGATCTACAAAAGACAAAGAAGAATATGAATGCAGCCTCAGAGTGTGTGGGACCACCATCTGAAATGCCTGCATTCTTTTGGCTTAGTATCTTTTTTATAACTATAATAACTGCCCTTATTATCAGCTTCACTGTGATATTTCCATATCTGCATAGAGCAAGCATAGATCATATACATCTTCCTTTTCCATTTCCATACTCCATATCCCCACCTTTCACCTTCTCAGTCCATAAAAAAATATCACCATTCTACTTTCAGGTCTACAAAAAAAAAAAAAAAAAAAAAAAAATATTGAGACAGAATCACACAATCCTTACCTCTATTATACAGCTAAGAAAACTAAGATCCCAGAGAAACTATGACATTTGCCATAAGTTTCCCAATCAACCAAGAGCATAAACAGGATTAATTTCCAATAAAAAAAAAAAATCTAAGGCTTCATCCTAATTCAGTATTTCTCCTTTTAAGATGGCTTCTGACATGAGACCCCAGTCCCTACTTTCTGCCCAAATAAAGACAGCAGATCAAGCAGGATTTCTTCAGCACCACTTTATACCAACAAGTAAGCCTAAGACTGTACATGCTCTTTCATCCTTAAATATATTTAACTCAGAGCCAGGCCAAAGTTCTCCAGCTGTCTGAAGTATGAGTATTTCAGTGAAACAACTATGTTCTAAATCATCAGTATGCATGAGGACAACCTATATAAAATGTATCTTGAACACAAAACGAAATATGAATAAAGTTGAAAACCCAAGCCTGAGCCTATTAAAATCAATGTACTCATGTTCTCACAGCAAACACCTTCCAGGAACAGGTTTGGCCTGGGTGCTCTGCCAGTGCCCACCTGGGCAGTGTTTAGATCTGCAGTCCTTATCATGCTTTGCACTGTTCCATTCCCCCATTTGAAGCACCTGCAACTTTTTTGTTAAGACAGGCAGATATCTTTTTTCTACCTGAAAATTTTGACTGCTAAGATAGATGAATGCACTTGAGTAATAACAGACATCATCCAAGTATAACAAAACTACAAATTAAATTATAACAAAACAAAATCTGAAATGCCTACAGTTTCTTATATAGCTGGAACAGAGTTCTAGACTTGAACTCTAAATGTAACAGGACCTTTCAAAATAGGTTCAGTATCATACTGCTAAACCTGTGCTTCTTCGGACTATACAAAAAAGAAAAAAGAAAAAAAAGCTGATTTCCTACACACAGAATACCTTCTGGGTCTGACATGTATCATGTCATTTGGAGGTGGCATCACACACATTAAACAAACAGCCAATTCTAATGGCTATGCATTTAACGTATACTAAGATAAAGTATATGTGCTGGCAGAACAGACCCGCCAGTCTGGAAATTAACTTTCACGTCCTATTAAGAATGCCAATCAGTGGGGCTGGAGAGATGGCTCAGTGGTTAAGAGTGCTGTCTGCTCTTCCAAATGGACCCGGGTTCAATTCCCAGCACCCACATGGCAGCTCACAACTGTCTGTAATGCCAATTCCAAGGGCTCTGACACCTTCACACTAACGCACATAAAATAAAAATTAAATAAATTTAAAAAAAAGAATGCCAATTAGTGTCTTCAAAAAATGGCTTCAGGACAGAAAGACAGCTGGCCATACACAAAATATTAAGTTCATATCCTTACCTCATACCACTTAAAAAAGTAAATTCAAATCACAACAAATACCTCATTTAAGAACAAAGACTATAAAACTCTTGAAATATAAACAGCATAGGGTTCTCGCCTGTAATCCCAGCATTTACAACTATAAGGAGAAACAAGAGGCCAAGGAAAGCTTGAGCAATGATGGCAAAATCCTGTCTCAAAATTAAATGGGAACTGGAGTGTCACATGATTAGTCCCAGCCCTCAAGAGGCAGCAGGAGACAGACATGTGTTCCAGACTAGCCAACGCTAGGGACTGAGGCCTAGCTCAAAGAGAAACTGTTAAATAAGTTTCTAAGGACACCTTCCTGACTGGGAACTTCATAATGCGTTTTTGCTTTGATTTCTTTTGGTGTTTGGGCTTTATTTTGCTTTTCTGTGGTTTTGTTTTTTTGTTTTTTTGTTTTTTTTTTTTTTATGAGGTTTGTTTGTTTTTTGAAACAGGGTCTCGCTATGTAGTTCTGTCGGGCCTGGAACTCACTAACATAGACCCAGGCTGGCTTTCAACTCCTAGAAATTCACCTGCCTCTGCCACCTGAGTGCTGAGATTAAAGACATGTGAGAATCATAAGGGTTTGATCTTAATAGATCAAAGGAAAAAATATAGACTGAAGTTCAGATTTTGTATGTCAAAGAACACTATCAATAACATTTTAATTTTTTTGCTACTAGCTAAAGAATGGGAGAAAACATTCACCAATCAGTACTAACTCATAAAACTCAACATTCAAAAGGCAAACCAATAAAGCTTGAAATGAGGAAAAAATTTAACAAAAAATTTCCCAAAGACATAAAAGTATCAACAAATACAAAGAAAGATAGCATGGTGGTTTAGATACGAAATGTCCCCCAAAGAGGCTTGTGTTCTGAAGGCTTGGTCCCCAGCTGGTTGGTTCTATTTTAGGAGGCTCTGGAAACTCTGACAAGTAGGTCACTGGGGACATGTCCCTGGGAGTGGGGGGCACGTGGTGTCCAAGGCCCCTCTCTGTTCCTTTCCCTACCTCCTATCTGCCACTGCTTAAGATCCTGCATATAATATTCAGCCTTACTAAGGAAAGCCAGAGGAACAAACCAGAGCCTCTGAACCATGTGCCAAAAGAAGCCCTGACAGGTAGTCTATGCAGATGAAATGAGCCAATTCAAGCCAAATTAAAGTATAATTTGGCAGGTTTATGGGGGGGGGGGGCAGAGAGCATTGTCTGGATTACATGGTGAATGGCCTCTGGGTGAAAGGAAGCCCTACCCCTGGGCTGGAGAGTTCAGCACAGAGGGCAGAGTGTGCCAGCCATGCCCTGGAACTGTAGGGACTGAGGGATGCTGGGAGAACTTGGAGCCCAGGTCCACTCTGGTATGTTAAACAGGCACCTCAGCCACTTGAGGTGAATCCAACAAGCCCTTCTTTCTTAAGGCATCTTCTGGCATAAGCAAAAAGTCTACAGTGATGTTTAACACCATTAATCATTAAGGAAATGGAAATCAAGACAATATGAGAACTACTCATTAGAATGGCCACACATAAATGAGAGAAAATTAACACTTTCCCGAGTTCTTGAGCATTACGATGATACAAGTGAACTGCTCAGCAAATATGGCTCAAATCCAAATGATTGAAGCGGTCACGTATGTCTTCTGACAACTGAACTACATTCAGTAACACAAAAAAGGCAAGTTTAGAAGTTCCAAATGATGGCTGGAGAGATGGCTCAGAGGTTAGAACACTGGCTGTTCTTCCAAAGGTCCTGAGTTCAGTTCCCAGCAACCATCACGGCAGCTCACAACGACCTGTAGTTCCAGTTCCAGGGGTCTGGCACCTTCACCTTGACATACATGCAAGTAAAACACCAATGAAAATAAGTAAGTCTTGGGAGGAAAAAAGTTCCAAATGTAGCCAGGTGGTACTGGTGCCAGCCTTTAATCCCAGCAACTCAGTAGACAGAAGAGGGCAAATCTCCGAAGCCAGCCTTAACTACAGGACAGACAGGCTACCCAAAGAAACCCTGTCTCCTCCTCCACTCTTCCTCTACTTCCTTCCCTTCCTCCTTCCCTCTCAAGACAGGGTCTCTCACTCTGCAGCTCTGGCTGGTGTAGAACTTGCTTTGTAGACCAGGCTGTTCTAAAGATTGCCTGTTTCGGCCTCCTGAGTGCTGGGACTAAAGGCGTGCACCACACCTAGCCAGGTGACTCCCCTATATACCATAATCTTATTTATTTCAAGGGTGTTTTGGATGGGTCAACATTTCTTTTTGGTTTTTGTTTGGGTGTGTGCTTTTAGAGATAAGGTTTCAAGTAGCCCAAACTAACCTGGAACTTACTCTGTAGCTATGAATGACCTTGAACCCTGATCCTACCGTCTCTACCACCCAAGTGCTGGCATTGCAAACTGCAGGACCATGCCCTGCTGCCAGGCTCTTTAGACTTCAATTTTCCTATGATTTTTCTCTAGGAAACTCAGCCTGCTGCCACACCACATTTACGTGTGTTTACTGTCCTAAGCATGAGAGTTTTGGCTCTGTATCCCCAGCAACTAGCACAGCACCTCCTATCCCAATGTGTATTCACAACTAGTGCGGAACAAACCTACCCACCCACAAGAAGAGTACCGCCTCTATCAAGCAGAACAAAACAACATGCACTCTAGATTCCAATGCAGACAGAAATATTCATGCCTCCAGGCTACTGGGTGGCCACACCTTCCAAATCACAATCTCTAGAGCGTCAGTTTTCCAAAACTACAAAAATCCCTCAGAGTGATCCTTACAGTTCATAACATGTTGGGCATGACAGTGCATGCCAAGTCCATGCATTGAGTTCTGGGTCAGTTAAGGCTACACTGAGCAAGGCACTGTTTAAAAAAGATAATCCTAGTGTAGTGACCGAAAGACTGGAAAATCATCAGATTGTTAGATGACACTGACTGATGAAGCCAAAGGCCTCAAACATCTTAAATATCAGAGCCCCGCAGTTGAAACAGATTTTATTAATATCTTCCTCCTAGAAAGCTGAGCTGGTTTTTAAATTAAATGTGGTGGTTCCTACCTAATTCTAACACTTGGAAGTCAAAGGCAAGAGAATTGCCATGAATTTGAGACCATGTAAACTACACACTGAGACCTAGGTTAGCCTGACCCAGTGTGAGACAGACAGACAGTGACAGACAGACAGATAGACGGATGGACGGACTGACAAAATTTGATTTAAGACAAAACAGGGGGCTAGAGAGGGCTCAGTGGTTAAGAGCACTTTCTGCTCTTGTACAGGACCTGGATTTGGTCCCCAGTATCCACACTGGTTGTTCACAAATGTCCTTAACTCCAGTTCCAAGGAATTCCATGCCCTCTTCTGACCTCCAAATACCAGGCTGGGATGCATGACACAACAGTCACATCGGTGTGTTCACCACCAAATGCTGTGTGCTACGCTGGCTGCAGTTACACCCACAACTGCCTTCATCTGACTACAGCACATAAATGCCAGCCAAGTGAAAAAGCCAAACACTCTGAACACTGTAAAATATTTCTTACATACTTCTGAAAGCACCTCAAGGAGCCCTCAGGGTCCCAAGTACCAGTAAAGAACCAGTCCCATGGTAAGCCTGACTATGTCTTCAGAGATCTGAGCAAGCTCTCTCTGAAGAAGCTGCATCACTTGGGGTAGAGAGTAAAAAAAGATGATCTCACAGAGAAATCAAAATCAAAACAAAAAAAAAAATTGGCAACATTGGGGACAGTGGCAAAGCCATGGTTGAGAGAGCTGAAGACTGAACTATAAGGGTTTTGAGGAGTGAGGTTTTAATCAGGGTGTGGTCCTAGATCACATTCAAGGAATTCATCCACAAGGAGAAGTGACAACTAAAGGAACAGCAGAGCCCAGTTTGAAAACTTCACCTTATTGGGCGTGGTGGTCCCAGCAGGCAGATCTCTGTTAGTCTGAGGCCAGCCTGGTCTACAAATCAAGTCCCGGACAGTCAAGCCTACATAGACAAACCCTGTCTCGAAGAAGAAAAATAAAGAAAACTCCACTTCTGGAGCTGGGGTACCTTAGAAAGGTATGGTGGATTGCAAACCCAGTTCTGAGGATGAAGCTATGAATTTATCTATGGGGCTACAGAGAGCTGGAGAGATGGCTCAGTTGGTATGTATAAAACAAAACCAAAACTTGCCAACAAGCACACACAATAAAAAAGAATGTGATTAAAAAATGTAAAAGATAGTTATGAAGTGTCTTGGAAAACTAGAGAAAAAGAATTATCCCTTGTTGACCAGTGATACCAGCTGGTAAACCATGGAGTGCTGGGAGAGGAATGAATTCTCATTCTTGTCTCAATGGAAATTTCACATTCTTCCTCTCTAAGCCTGCTTCCACACTGAACCTTACATTATTACTGGCATAAAGCATGTAAACAAAAACAAACACCAGAAACACACACAACTGGGAAAACATGGTCAAGGCCAAGGAGTGAGGCATCAGCCAGCAATGAATACCGTGAGGTGTTATTCTAAGCACAGATCTTCCTACCAGCTAACATTACCACCCAGCTACCACTGCTCCAAGCAATCCACGAAACGATGGTGTGAAATCGCTTCCTGCGGTTCATGAACAGTGTGCATACTGCCCTATGACACGCCTGTTGACTCTGTCAAGAGTAACAGCAGTACTTAAGGAGTAACTACTACTTTGAGTGTCCTGTTCCCAGGCTTGCACCGGTGATAACACTGTCCTTTGTAGGTCCAGGCCGGATCTGACCGTGGGTGGCGTCTGCACCTGATCTCTCTGATCCCAGCTCTTGAACCCCAGTGCACTCATCCCCAACGACAGTCAAACCCTGAGTAACTAAGCGGCAACCGGCTACATAAACATAATAGAAGTTGGGGCGATTCACCTTCCATCTCGTCCCAGACAGGAGCCGCCTTGCCAGCGCTCAGGCAGGGCCCTTCCCCGGCCAGCTTGACTGCACAGACCGCCCGGGGCTGCGGCCGGAGCAGAAGCGCGGGGACTCCAGGGCAGGTGGGGACCGAGGCTAAACCCCGGGGCGGACGGCTGAGCTCTGCGCCTCTCCACCCGATGACCCCCCATCCCGGCTCAAAAGAACGCTGTGGCAATGGATGCCTGTTTCCTCCTCCTCGCGCTGGAGGAGGGGCCCCTTAGCGCCGGGCTGCGGGGAGGCGACGGTGCGGGTGACATCTCCCCGCCGCTTTGCCCGCTGGAAAACTGGGCACTTCTTCCCGAAGAAAGAGACCCACGTTAGCGCACCCGATTTCGGCCAGAGAGACTTAAACCTCGACAGAGGGACGCGCCTCCCGGGATCTACAGCGCGCAGGAGCGCCTACTTGCGCCCTCCCCGAGGTCCCCCAGGCCTCGGGGCCCGCCGGGACGGGGTCCCCCCGGAGGCACGGAACCCCGGATACACCGGAAGAGCCGGCCCTCCCTCGGGCCTGTGCGGAGGATGGCCGAGCGGACAGGGGACGGCGGAAGGGACGGGGAGACATGGAGGGAGGGGACGCGGCGGCTGGCGACGCCGAGCGGGCGACATGGAGGGCGGGGGGCTGAGAGAGGCACGGAGGAGCGGGACGCAGGAGGCCGGTGAGGCGAGCCTGAGACTCTGAGGAGCCCGGAGCCGACAGGAACTCGGGAGGAGGAGGAGGAAGCCGCCGCCCGCGCCGCCGCCCCCGCGCCGCCACGGCCCGGAAAGTAGGCCCAGCGCGGAGGGGCCCGGCCGCGGCGCCCGTATCCGTCCGCCCGCGCTGCGCCCGCCCGGCC
>NW_026596962.1:937635-953400 GCF_907164565.1 Psammomys obesus
CGGACCGCGCCGGCCTCGGCGGGTTCCATGGCCCGCGGGCCGCGGCGGGGGCGTTGGGAGCGGGCAGTGGGGGCGGGGGCGCCGAGGTGCGCATGCGCGGCCCGACAGGCGGCGGCGGCGGCGGCGGCGGCGTCACCTGGCTCGGCGGTCCGCCGGCCTCGCAGGCCTACAGGCCGCTGTCCCGATTTGCAGGGCCTCGGAGGCCTCTCGGTGTCCCCGACTCCGTCTACACCCGGGCCCTCGGAGGCCGGCCCGGGCAGCCCCCTGCACCTACCCCATCCCCCCAGGAAGTGGAAGAGTCGGAGGGTGGTTTGCTTGTCATGCGCTTGCCTGGGTTCACTTGTGTTGGTCACCTCTGATCCCAAGGTCCCTGCGCGTCTGTCTGCTCCGGACTCCTTTCTAAGCATCCCTGCCCAGACCTTCTTTGGAGTGGAGTGGCGAAAGGCCAGGGAAGGAAACCTGCCCACAGAGATGCCCGAGGACTCCCGGAAACAGGCCGACTTGAATGATGCTCCTCTCCTAGGCTCCATTTTAGCCTTAAGTGTACCATTTTGGGTGTGTCATCTTGTATTATTTGTTGTTGTCCCTTTTAACTCCAGCCAGTGGTTTATTCATCGGAGCACAGCCTGAAGCCAGCTTAAGCATCTGAGATCTAGGGAGTGTGGTGACTCACCTCTCAGCACTTGGAAGGCTGACACAGCAAGATCAGAAAGCTGTAAAACAAAGTTGAAGCATACCTGGGCTGTGTGGTAAGTTCCAGGCTTAAGAGAGACCTTGTTTCAAAATGTGAAAAATGAAGATTATCAGAGAAAGAAATGACTGTTTACCCAAGCAAGCCAGAAGTATTGTACGAACTCAGAATTGTTAGCGGGGAAAGTTCAAAGTAATATTCCATGTTTACCAGCTACATGCCAGCTTTTCTGGGCATATGAAAAAATAGTCTACAAACTGAGAGCTTAGAACTCAGGGGATGAGATAAGAAAGATACAAACTAGAACAAATGTTTAAAAAGCCTAAAGATTTGTAAGGTCTAAAGAGACAAGAGATTATAAATCAAATGTTGAAACAGGAGTTTTAAAAGTCTTGGGCTAGGGAGATGGCTGACTGGGTGAAGACATTTCTCACAAAAGGTTGGCAACCGGACTTCAACTCCTGAACCCCCAGGAAAACTGGCTGTAGGGAGTTGGCCTATCACCTCCACATATGTGTCCTGGAACCTAAGCCCCCACACGTTAGTGATATTGAAAAGAAAAGAAAAAAAAAAAACAATGTGCCAGAGTAGATTTTTGAGAACAAGAGATTAGTTACAACTTAAAAAGAAGTTTTGATGTGAGTTTTAGGAAATGGTTGCATTTTAATAGGCAGGGATAACAAAGAAATGTCCTTCTAGGTAAAAATCAGGTTACAAAGGGAGTAAAATCAAGTTGTATGTGCCAGGTACATCATTTATGTGCATATTTGTTAACTGAAAAAAAAATCAGGCAGATAAATCTAATTGAAACCTAAATTTAAGCTGGTCAAGGTGGTAGATGCCTGTAGTCTCAGCACTTGGGAAGCAGAAGCACACGAGTCTTTTGTGGGTTCGAGGCCAGCCTGGTCTACAAAGTGAATCTGGGCTATCCAAGGCTACACAGAGAAACCCTGTCTCAAACCCCCCTCCCCCCAAAAAAAGAAAGGAAGAAAAAAGAATTCTTGAATAAAGGCATTTGCCACACAACCCTGGGGACCTGAGTCTGAGTCTAGGCATCCTTGTGAAGCCTGAGAGAACTCACTCCACAGTTGTCCCTTGACCTCCACAGGAGCATCGTAGCGTGTATGCCCACACACACTCAGGCACACTCGCTATTTTTTTAAATCGTAATTGTTTTTGCAAAGAGTTTTTCACTGTGTATGCAAGCTGGCCTCCAACTCATGCTCCTGCCTCAGCCTTATGACTACCAGAGTTCCTTGCATGGATTGCAGGGATGTGCCATTGCCCTGGGCAGAAACTCAGGGTAACAGGCCAGCCAGTGACCTGCTAACTTTTTTCCTTTTCTTTTTTTTTTTTTTTTTTAAGTAAAGCTGTAGTTCTTGGTAGAGAAGACCTGTAGTTCTTCCGGGAGTCAGCACTGAGCTATCATTTTACAGGGAAAGAAACCAGGTGGAAAAAGTTGAGAAAATTGCTAAAGGCCACCTGGGTTTTAAGCACATCCAGGGCTTGAAACTCACTGTCAGTCTATTCTAGTGGCATCTAGCAGGAATATCCTTGAGTTTAGGGAAAATCCATCTCCATATGCACTAGGGCTGAAAGAGGACATTGGCTGAGAAAAGTCTTAATGGAGGCTATTGGGGAGGATGGCTGGAGAAATGGCTCGGTGGTCAGAGCAGGTACTGTTCTTACAGGAGTCCCAAGGTCAGTTCTAGCACCCATTTCGGCTTGCTCACAACCACCTGAGACTTCAGCTCCAGAAGATCTAACAAGCTTTTGGCCTCTGAAGGCCAAACCCCCACACAGAGACATACATTTAAGGTTTTAAAGATTTTTTTTTTTTTTATTTTAAGAAGGATCTGAAACAGTTTTACAGGAAATATGTGTAAGGTGATGAAATAAGTGGATTAATCGGTGACAGGAGGAGGTGGGAAATGGAACGCCATGAGCATGCTACCTAACTAGTAAGTTGATAGTATTTCAGGAGCATTTAAAGTTGGGCTCCAGCCTGCCTGGTCCAAGCAGGGAAGGTTCACTCATGGTTGCTCACAAATCCCACCAGCACGTTGTGTGGACAGAACATAGTCTTTGTAATGGAGCTAAAAGGAACATTTTCAAGCTCTTTGAGTACGTGTGTAGTTCCCACAGTTCACACTGTAAAGTTGCCTGCTGGGTGTGTTACCAGTGGCAGGGTTGCCTCTTCATAGCATCCCTCCTAGAAAACCAGCATCTATGTCAGAAAATCATGGGGAAACAAGAACCTTAGCAACACATAGTGGGTTGTTCTCCTGATCCTGCTAAAAACATAGATATAATCTCATCTAAAGCAGGTGTGCCCAGGACTCAGAAGTTAATCAGGGTTCAAACAGAACTGAGCAGGGGTCACCTCTGCTCAGTCTTTTCTTACCATTTACTGCCAGCAGCATGTGGGTTTTCCTGTAAACATTTCCCACCCTTCACTCTCAAGCCTTAAGTTTGTGTCCTCCTGCCAGTAGTGAACATGTTTGAACTGAAAAAAGGAAAGTATGGTGCTTCTGGACAGAGCTTTTCATTCACACCAGGAGACCTGTTAGTTCTTGAACAGTGGCCACTGGTTGGCTCACAACCTCGGTGTGGGCCTGTCCTCACAGAGCCCTTAACCAGGTGGACCTCAGTCCCTATCAGCTTAGTTTTCAAGTATGTGGCCATAAGAACACTTGGGCAGGAGGGGGCTGGAGAGATGACTCAGCGGTTAAGAACACTGCTGCTCTTCCAGAGGTCCTTTGTTCAATTCCCAGCAACCATAGGGTGGCTCCCAACCATCTAGCCACTCTTGAAGGCAGGTGGATTGCTGTAAATTTGAGGCCAGCTTGGTCTACAAAGCAAGTCCAGGACAACCAAGGTGACACAGAAACAAAGACTCCTAGATCTTTTCCCTAGTTTCAGACCTTTTTCTGTGTCTAAATGAATGCATTCCCAACAGGTCTCTGCTATATCAGACTAAGCCAGAATAAAGCCACTGCACCTTGGCCCTTACAACTCCTCTCTGGAAAAATGTATGTACTACTAACTTTTCACTGCTCAGCACAGGCGTCTCCTTACCAGACCTAAAATCTTTCCCACAGCCTTGATGTTCAACAAACTAAGTTGAAAGTGTGCCGGTTCACCTGAGTTAGCGCTTACACACTGAAACTGTCACTACATGTCAAGTAAATACACTCATCATCCTAAGATGCTCCTTCCACTTGTCACCTTTGTCTCCCGCCACTTCCCAGGCAACCACTCGTCTCTTACATCACTACAGAATTCTCTTTGAATTCACTAAGTTGAAATGAAATAGAGCATGTTGATTGGGGATGGGAGGTCCTGTCCCTTTCAGCTGGTATATTTTGAAAACTCTTTGTGCATTGGTAAGAGGTCATCCCTTTTTGTTACTGAATATCTAGAAACCGTTTCTCCTTACACTGTAGACCCTTCAAACCCAAATCAAGCCCTTTCCACCTAACCTGCCCTGTGCCACTATCACCCAGAGCGCAGTTACAGCCCAGGGCTTGCTCGGGCCCCATCTGCCTCACTGTCACCCACAGAGGGCTTTATCGTTCTTCAATAAGCCAAGGGTAGTCTCCTTTTCAGGCATTTGCACATTCAGCATAACACAGTGAGTTAATAAAACCCTGGGTGCTCAGAACCAGTCCTACTCAGTCACACGATCACATCCATTGCTGTTTTGTTTGCAGAAGTATTAGGGTTTTTAAGACTGGATGGAACTGGCTTTCACTCCTTTCTTGTGATGTGTTTGTTCTGGTTTCAGGATGGTGATGGCATCCCCAAACACTGGGAAACATGCCCAGTGTTTTTCACTCACAAAGAGTTTCCAATCGTACCCTGTGGAAGATTAACTTCTGATCTATTTTTATGACATTACAAATTCAGTTTCAAAGTGTTGAACTATTCAGAATTTTACAGTTAGTATTCATGTTTTCTAAGAATTTACACATTCATATGTTTTCAAATATATTGGCATGGACTTTTCATAGTTTTCTTTTATGAACTGATTAATACATTTAGGATCAATACAAGTGCCCCTCCCATTCCTAATGTCCCTGATTTGTGCCTTTGTGATGAGAAATCTTACATGTACACCTGACTGGGCTAAGGAATATGTAGAGGTTCAAGGAAAGCATTTTATTTCAAGTGAGGATGTGTGTCCTATGTAGGAAGACTGTCCTCCACGAAAACAGAACCTAGCTAGTCAGCTAGAAGCCAAGGGAAAAAGAGAAGCAGACAGTACCTCACTCAGAGCCAGGACGAGCTGGCTGTCACTCTCCTGTGAACATCAGAACCCAGGGCCTACACTAGCAGCCCCTCTGACATACGTTTTCTTTCCTTTCATGATTTTATCTACTCATTTGTGCAAGCATGGGCCAAGTAAGATACCACACATGGAAGCCAGTACAACTGAGAAGTCAGTTTCCTCCTTCCACTTCATGGGTCCACAGGGTCACACTCAGGTGATAGGCTTAAAGCAAGCACCTTTCTTGATTTTATCCACCAAGCCATGCCATGGGGTCATCCTGGGGACTGCAGGAAAAAGAATAGATGATTCAAGCTCAGGCCAGATTCTTTGTTAGTACATCAATTGTTCCCTCACGAGTCGAGACCAAAAAAGTTTTGAGCAGAGTTACAACCTGGAAGGGACCTCAGGAAGGCGTCCAGAGGCCATCCATTGTGACGCACTGGCTAGTTCAGCATGCTGAGGACCCTGAAAGAGCAGCTTGTCAGCCTCCCAAATTTGGGCTCCCAAATTTTCAACGATCCCCACATTACTGTTCTGTCCTGGCTGGGTTTCCAAAAGGCTCAGAAGGGCCAGCTGCTCCTTTTGTGCTGCCTCTGCTGTTGAGAGACTTGAGTGACCACCTCCAGCTTCTGGGCAACAGTCTACACCATGACCCCCAGAGAAAGTGAACCCTGCACCTTGCATGTCTCTCTTCCTCCCCCAGACTGTGGTGTCTGCCAGACTCAACGGAGTTCCCGTGTGTGGTCCTTCTAGCTTACATTCCTGGAGATTGTTTAGGGAGTCTCCGGAATTATTTTTAGAGCTTGTTTCTATAAATACATCCTCAGCCTCTTTTCTCTTCTGGGATTACCCATTTATGACAGGCTTTTTAAAATCTTATACCTTGTTTCTTTCACATTCTCTGTGTCCCTACTCTAGTTAAGGTCTTAATTTTTCTGCTACTCATTTTATACTTGTAGCCAATAAACATATCCACTAAAGTTGGCAGCTGAATTTTCTTTCTTTTATTTTTGATTCCTTTTAAAATATGCTTGTTCAATGAGAATTTTTAGTTTTTAACACTCATTTAGTGCAGAATTAGGCAGCTTATGTAAGAATAGAAAGGCACTGCCAGTGCAAGTGGGTAAAGGGCCCCAACTCAGAGCTTGCTTGCTTATATGACTGTTTTTCAATTTGGGTCGTTATTGGCCCTAACTGGCTTGGATCTCACCAGGTGGCCCAAGTTGTGAACTTAACAGCAGTCCTCCTGTCTCAGCCTCCCAAGTCCTGCAATTACAGGAATGATTCACAATATTCTACAATTTTACACCTTCTAATTATAAAGTTATCAAGCATACAGAAAGTTTGGAAAACAAAATGAAGTCCTAGCTCCAACTTTCTTGATATTTTTGCCATATTTATTTTTCTAAAGATTTTGCTGAGCTAAATGCAGCATCTTACCTATAAACAATTCAATAGAAATTTTCTTGCACGTTCACAGTGCCATGGTTATACGTATTTAAAACCAGTAGGCTAACATTTAATATCCAGCCCACATATTTTTCCAAAATGTCTTGTTTTTCAATTAGAATCCAGTAAGAGTTCATGTCTAATTTTTTTTTTTTTTTTTTTTTTTTTTTTTTTTTTTTTTTTTTTTTTTACTGTGTAGACCAGCCTGGCCTTAGACATCCGCCTCCTTCTGCCTTAGACGACTGAGATTAAAGACATGCACCACTTCGTCCAACCTCGTGCTTAAAATCTTTAGTATATCCTGTGAGCCACCACGTGGTTGCTGGAAGTTGAAGCCAAGTTCTTCTGGAAGAACAGCCTGTGCTCTTAACCACTGAGCTTTCTCTCTAGACCCCGAGTTACGATTTTTAAAAACAGATAAAATGAAGCCACATCCAAGTTAGAATTCATAGTGATATTTCAGTCACTCACTCTCGTCTCCAAGCACTGCAGGGGAGAAAGAGGCAGAAAGTAAGAACATGATCCCTTGAAGGGGTCCTAGGGCTCTGGAGATCACTTGGGTTGGTATCACCAGGGATGGCTGCCAGGCGATCCCGAGAACCGCTGTGTACCGGGGGCCTACTGAGACTTTGGAGACAGAATCCCTCCCCTGCAACTGTCAGTGTTAGCCAGAGCTATGTGCCACTCTATAAAGCTCCTCCTTGACTTGCTTTTGGAGAGTCTTGCTCTTCCTACCTTCAAAGCTTGTTAGACAGGCAGGCCACAAGCTAATAGACTCAGCCAGGAATCAGCCTGAGTGCAAGCAGGTATTTTGGACTTAATCACATCACAGAACCTCTCCCTTCCTCTGAAGCAGGTAAGAAGGGACCCTACCCTGTACTTCATGTTCTGAACTCTCCTCAGGGCCTCCACCATGGTGCTGTCCCCATGTCCAGATCTTTTGTCCAAACAGACACCCTAGTGTTCTTAACCCCAGACCCAAAACCCAGGGAGTATGCCCAGGGAGAAGCAATACTCTGAAAACTGCCTCTACTAGAGTGTTAAGACCATGCAGCCAAGCTTTTCGTGTGAAAACTTGAATCCTGAGATTAAAATAATGGCTTTGTCTTGAGAAATGGCTCAGAGTCAAGAGCACACTGGCTCCTGGCTTCAATTCCCCACACCCATATGGCACTTGAAGCTGTCACTCCAGTTTGAAGGGCTCAGCCAGTAGGCATGTATGTGGTACACAGACATACATGCAGGCAAAACATTTAGTTTTTAAGAAAAGTTTAACAGATTTGGCCATGAAGACTGCTAAAGAAGAAATTGTTAAACATTAGACTTCTGAATAGAATCATTTTGTTCTGTTGTGGGTTTTATGTAGCTGCCCGTGGTGATTTACATGAGAATGTCCCTGAAGGCTCAGATGTTTGAATATCTGGTCCCTTGGTGGCTGTTTAGGTAGTCTTAGGAGATACGGCCGGCCTTGCTGGAAGAAGCATGTCCCTGGAAGCAGACCTGGAGCTTTCAAAGCCACACCATTCCCAGTCCAGTTTTTTGTTTCCTATTTGTGCTTTGAGATAGACTCTCAGCTGTTCCTGCTGCAGTGACTGCCATCTGCTGCCACTGTGCCCTGCCCAGTAGACTCTTAACCTCTGGAATGGTGACCTCAAATAAACTCCTTTCTAAGTTGCCTTGGTCATGGTGTCATTTCACAGCAACAAGAAAGTGACACATGGCCTCTGCCTCCAGAGTGCTGGGAATACAGACAACACACCATGTTTGTTCAGTGCTGGGGATCTAACTCTTGGCTTGGTATGCTAGGCAGGCACGGTCCTGACGGAACTCCATCCTCACCCCATGTGTGTTAATAACAAAGGGATCCAGGCACCTGAAATTCAGTGTGGGGGCACTTTTCAATATAGTTGTTGGCCCTTTATGAGCTGCCCTGCTTTATCCACGCTGACACCTCCAAGAATCGAGGAACGTCCTTTTTTCTGGTTCATGGAGAATGTGTAGCAGAGCCATTCTCCAGATCTTCAAGCCAGTGCCTTTTCCATGTGATAGTTTCTGCCCACTTCTAGTTTTCATTGCCTCCTGTTCAGAACCCTCTTCAGGCCTTAGCAGCCCCTTTTCTTTTGGGGGGGGGCGGGGTAGCTTGCGCTAACCGAGCCTTTAGGCAAGAGTAACAAACTTTCCCCCCACATTGGGATACAGTAGAAAAGACAGCATGCTCACATTCATCAAAGGTCAGCGGCTCAGTTGTGTTCACCTTTTTATCACTAAGGAGATAGGTGTGGTGGGAAGTGGTGCTGGACCATAAAAGAACCACAGAACTCAGGTGTCCCCTTCTTAACAACTGGCTCCTGGGCAGAGGACACAAACCTCCCTAGGAATGAGCAGTTACACTTGTCCCTCTGCTACATGGTTTTTCCAGACTCCACAACCAGCCTCCCACCTCAGGAAAATAAAATGTAGGTTTATGCTGTCTGGCTGCACCATAAATGTTTGGGTTTCCATTTGTCAAAGCCATTCAGTGCAGTGTGCAGCATGAACTGCAGTGGCACAGGCTACCATTGGGGAAGTAGGGTGGATGTGTATGGTCCATGAATGAAGGTGTGGCATGCTGATGAATTCCGTGGACTGGCCCCTGCCTGCTTCAGGTTCCTGGCTGGTTGGCCTTGACTGACAGTGTCAGTTTGGAAAGCTGTTTTATTTTCTGGGTGGAAAGTTGTAGTGATTTTTTCTCCTGGATAGACACAGACATGCTTTCCTGTTGGAGGCAGGCAACTCTCCTGTGTACAGTGTTTTCCCAGCCCTTCTACTATCAGCTTAGGCTCACCTGCCCAGGTAGGACGGAAAGGACGCACCACACCTACATTAGCTCAAATGTCAGAAAACTAACATTCCATACAGTCACCATATAGACTACATAAAATGCATCAAACAGGGTGACCCCAGGAAATCACTTTACGTTTGTAAGTCTCAGACTATAGAAGCCCAGAGGGTAGCAAGTAGGAAAGATGCCCTGTGATGATTTGCTTGTCTCTGCTGACCTCTGGTGTACTCATCCTCACTCTTGAGTCAAGACCTTCTGTAGCCCAGGCTGGTCACAAACTTGTTAAATGGCTAAGAATGACTGAACATAACTTGCATATCTATTCGGGGGCGGGGGTTGTGCACTAGTGAATATACTGAGGCAAGCCTGTGGAGATCAAAGGACAACTTAAAGAGTTAATTCTCTCCTTCTATCATGTAGGTTCCAGGAATCAAACAGGTCATCAGGATTGGCAACTTCTCCTGGCAAGCCATCTTTCTGCCGGTGATCTTGAACTTCTGGGCCTAGAGCTATGGTTCACAAGCGTCCTGAGGCACCATGTGGACACAATCATCCCATCAAGTCAGCATCTTGTTGACAGCTCTGGCAGGAACCATCTCGCTGCACAGTTCCCAAGATTTCTTAGTGGCGCTTCGTTTATTCTCAGGCTCCCCCTACACTCAGTAGCTAGACTTCATCCTCTGCCAACAGCCCACTGGGAATCTCAGCTTCCTCAAGCCCCTACCTGAACTGCTGCCTCCTGAGGTGGGGAGGGGACAGCTCTCCAAAACACCTGTCTGCTTCATTCTCCCCAGAGAAGCTTCTTAGGGTATATAAGGGTGTTCTAGTTCTAGCACATGCTGGAAACCAGGTTTCCAAACATCTGTCAGGCTCACATCTGTCACCCTCTTGTTTCTCTGTTAAAGGTGGTGTTCCCTATAGTAGCCATGAGTTTGCTGATCTAAACTGATGAGTGCCTTTTCCCTGCCGTGATCCTGTTAATGCTCCCTGCAGGTGATGAGCCTGCCGGGTGCCTCAGGATGCTTGTTAACCATAGCTCAAGGATCAGAAGTTCAATATCAACAGCAGAAAGATGGCTCACCAGGAGGGGCTCAGTTTTATCTCCAGCTCTTCCTCTCCTGTCAGCCACCAAAGCCTGGCTTCAAAACTGAGGCCTCTTGATTGTTAGCTTCCCTTGCCTCATTACTGTCGCTGTTCCATTTCCTGTTCTGTTAGCAGAGTTTCAGTTCTCAAGTCTCAGCCTGTCCTTTCCATCCCTATGCTCAAAGAATTCTGATGTGCTGATTCCTGCACTATGGAATGGAGAAGAGTTCCTGCAGTGATTGGAGTGCAGATGTAAAGCTGCTGGCACTTGCATAGCATCGTGCTGTTTTCCGAGAGGGACAGTGGGAGCTCCGAATGCACAGCAACTGTAACTCCGGGATGTTGCTGTCCAGTCCAAGGTAGATGAACTGGGCCCCACAGTGGGGAGAGGAGCTAAGAGTGTGACCTTTCCTGTCTCCCCCTCCAGGAAGGATTCTCACAGTCAAAGCACAGAGCTTCTTCCTAGACCTCTGTGATGGTTAGTGTTAATGTGACTTTTATTGGACTGATTTAATTGTCACGGAGGCTCACTGCCTCCATCTACTAACCTAGGCCTAGTCCTGGAAGCTTCTGTCCTCCATACAATCTAATCTAGGCCTAGCATGTTTTCAGCCTCTGAGACTTACTGCTGAATAAGCTCACTCTTTCTAGCTCTTTCTGACCTCTGGCTGGTGAGTTCAACTCAGCTATTCTGGCTCAAACTCCTCTCCTAGTTCATTCATTCATTTTTCTCTCTTGGCCTCTGACTGAATTGCTCTGCTTAGCCTCAAGGTTACTAACTTTGGCAATCCATTCTAATCTTCTGGCTCCTTGTTCTCTAGCTCATTCAGTCTTCACCTGTGTCTCGCTTGTTCTCTCTTCTATAAGTCTCTGTAAAACTCTCTCAGTTTAAAAAATAAATAAATAAAACTGCTTCTGAATTCCACAAACTGAACTGTCACAAACTCAAATCTACTGCACTGCCTCTCAACTCACTCAACCAAACTGCCTGAACATCACTGACTAGAACTCAGAGATCTGCTTGCTCTGTCTCCTGGATTAAAGGCGGGTCAGTATTCCAGCCACATCACACAGAGCTGGACGGTCTGTGATGTGATCTCTTGCCAGAGCAGTGTTATCACATTGACAATCATCCGACTGGGAGAGGGTCTCGGAGAACAGAGGCGATGGATTTATATTAATTGATGTGGGAAGATTCACCTTGATTATAGGCAGGACCTGGCAGTGCAGCTGGACACAGTGAGCTGAGCTCTAGCTTGCCAGCATTCATTGCCCTCTCCTCACTGTGTACCCTGTAACACACTTCCCCAACATGGTGGACCACAGCTTGAACTGTGGGCCAAAATAAACCCTTTCTCTTAGAAAGTGTTATTTTCTCCCAGTTACATTTGTCACAGTATTTTATGAAATCAGCAGAACAAGAAACCAACATAAGTCTTCCACTGTGTTCAAATCTTAGAGCTGTGTGGAACACCATTTAGCATGAGTATTCAGCTATGTTCATTTCTGCAAACCTTTTCCGCTGTTGTGTAAACTCCACTTTGTTCACTCTCAGTGCTGTCCAAGTTACAATGTGTGACAATGATGCCCTAGATCTAGACTGTTTCCTAGTGGTTCCCAGTGGGGCCACTTGCCTTCAGCTGGTGGAGAGTGGAAACTTTCTGAGGTAGCGCCTGGCTGGAGGAAGTAGGTCACCACTAGAGGGAGGCAAGCTTTTGAAGTCTGTAGCACAGCTTCCTGCTCAGGTCATATGCCTCTCAGGCTCCAGCCACCGGAACCTCTATTGCCGTGTGTACAGCCACCACAGGAAGAGCTGCCCAGCTATTAGTTCTTCCCTATGGTGGACTTGAAATTTTGCTTCTAAAACTGGAACAAAAGTAATCTTTCTTTTTGAGTTGTTTCTGCCAGATATTTTGGTCATAGTAACACAAAAGGAGCTATTCTGATAACTATATATTGTTTTCTAAGAAATTCAGACTATTTCTGATGATTGTTTTCCTTTGGTTTATTGCTTTGGCTATCATAAATAACAACACAGCACTCTTGCAATTGCCTCCTGCACTGTAAGAGTGCTTTGCTGGGCTGGGGTTTCATATAATCGCCAATCAGCTTGCTATATACCATTTTCCTGGCAGTCTGTGCCATCCACATCTTTATCGCAATTGTCACCAGCAGATACCTTAATTTGTGACAACCTGTGAAGTTTGCCTTTGCCACTGATTTCCTGTTTTTAATTTTACCTGTTAAAAATAGGTTCATGGGGGTTGAAGAAATGGCTCAGCAGTTAAGCTGTTCTTCCAGAGGACCAGGGTTCAATCCCCAGCAAGCAACCACATGGCAGCTCACAACTGTGTGCAACTCCTCTTCCAGGGAATCCAACCCCTCACAAAACACCAATGTACATAAAATATAAACAAACAAACAGATAAATAAATAGGTTTATGGATATTTGTCTTACATAGCCCAGACTGATCTTGAACTCTCATTATAGCTGAGGATGAACTTCTGATCCTCTTTCCTCTGCATCCTAAGTGCTGGAATTACAGGTGTCTATCCACACACTACACACATTTGTGCCCCTTTAACCCTGCCTGGATACAAGTGTGGAGGTCAGAGGAGAGCTCTGTGGAGCCATTCTCTTCTCTAGGTGGGTTCCATGGGCGGCACTTCAGCCATCAAGCTTTTGTGGCAAGCACCTTCACTGAGAGCTTTCACTAGCCCTGTGAGCATGTTTGATGTGAGCAGACCAAGGTGGGCAGAAGCCTGATCTGAACCCAAGCTTTCCACATGGGGCAGACTGGGCTGAGAGGCAGGGCAGAGTCAGGCCCAGATGAGTGGCAGGGCAGAGTCCTGCACAAAAGGAAAGGACAGAAGAGGAGCAGAGGGAGAGATCAGGCCCTCCCACCAAGTAGTCACACATCACAGCTCAGGAGTCTCAGAGATGCCATTTCCAATGCAGGCCTGACCTCCAGTGGTAGATGGCAGGGTCGAATGCTCTGAGTAACCAAATCCTGACTGAGGTTTTAAAAAGTGAGTAGACTTTAGTGTTCCCTTGCATGTTTTATATAGTTTTATATACTTTTATCCAATGTACAAAAAACCGGTGGCTTTCTGTTCCTGCCCAGAGGGTGCAGGAGCAATGACACCAGCAAAGTCAGAGTTGGGAAGCAGGGCTCACGTGCTGGGTTCTATTCGCTCTCCTGTGCTAAGCCGCATCACTTTTCTGACACGCCTTCACTGGTCTGTTCCCAGTAGGCACTGGTACGTGCCATAATTCAGGGTTCTGCAATTCTAGGGTCCTTGAGCCTTTACTCTGAAAAGTGTTTTTCAGAAAATGACAAAAGCAACAGGATTGATTCATCTGACATTAGCTCCAAGAAAAGAAGGCATTTGCTTTATCTCCATGGAGACCCGAGAGAAACAAATTACAGGTAGATACAGAGCTGGCCCTTCAGATCACCATGACAACAAAAGTGAGAGTACAGATGTTGACAGAGCAGCTGAACACATTTAGCATTGGTAACAAGTGCACACACCAGACAAGAACACACACATTCTCTTTCTCCCCCTCTCTTTCCCTCTCCTTCCCCCCCCCCCCCCGCAACACACACAAGAAGAGGAGGAGGAGGAAGAAGAAAAGTATGGCGTTCAGGTGCTAGAGTCCTTGCCCTAGGATACACAAGGCCCTCGATTCAGTCCTCATACACGTAGACTTGGCATGGTGGCAAATGCCTGTAATCTCAGATCTCTGAGGGTAGAGACAGAAAGTTAAGGTGTTCAAGGTCATCCTTAGCTACATGGTGAGTTTGAGGGCTCCCTGAGATCTTGTCTCAAAAGACAAGAAAGAAGAAAGTTAGCTGGGAATCTAAAGAACAAGAGAGCTATTGTGGAGCTTATATCCGTGTATACCTAGTATATTATAATTATATGTTCAAGCAAAATGAATTCAGAGCTTTATGGCTTGAAGTGAAATACACTATTAGCCCAGATACAATTTTTTCCCCTGAAACTCTTTAAATATATATGGTTAAGTCTAGATGGCTGATTTACTTTTAGTGGTTGTAGTGCCATCACTTTAATTAGTATCAACAGATCAGAGCTCACCTTAAGGTCTGTGTAGTGACAACCAAGTCTGACCAGCTCTTGGTAACAGCAAGGGTGAGAGGTCATCTGTGCCCAAGTCCTGCTGTGCACAGTGTGAAGCTATGAAGCCTCCCACAGAAGAGTGACGTGACAGCGTTCTATACCAGTACGCCTGATGTACAGAGTGAGTTTCAGGGTGGTAAGACTATGTACTTAACCTGCTATTCTCCTGCGTGCTCAGCCTGTTTGACCTGCCTTTAAGATAGCATTCTAGCCAACCTTACTACAGTTTGAATTTCTCATACAATCATATGCATAGTTTTAATCTTAAGTTATATATTCTTCCATGCCTATGACCTAGAGTAGTGTGTGTGTGTGTGTGTGTGTTGTGGTACTCATTTGCTGAAAGCAGCCACGCAGTTAAAAGCAGCCTTAAAACAAACAACCATCATCAGTGTTGGAACCAACATGTGCATATAGGTTGATAGCATCCGTTGTGGTTGGGAATGCTCTTCTGGGTCAGCCTGGCTCAGTAACTTCTTCCTGCACAGATAGCTGTAAAGAATCCTATTTTATTTGATTTTAGCACTTGGGAGGCAGAACCAGATGGATTTCTGTGAGTTCGAGGCTAGCCTGGTCTGCAAATCAAGTACAGGATAGCCAGGGCTGCACAGAGAAATCTTGTCTTGAAAACACAAAACAAACAAACTGAAAATCCTTCCTTTCTTCCCATGTCATCTTTTCTGTGTTATGCAATGAACACAGAGCAAAGCCCCTTCTCGGGGACAGGCAGGCACAGCACAGGGACAGACCATATGGACAACAGGGGCAGATCAGACACAACAGACATTCCAGGAATCACAGTCTACATACAGACTGAAAACACAGGGAGAAGAGGACAATTAGAATCTAGGCTCTCACTAGTCCACAGAGGAGGACATGGCAGCCAGTCCTGATGAGACCTGATAGGCTAGGGTCAGATGGAAGGGGAGGAGGATCTCCCCTATCAGTGGACTTAGAGAGGGGCAGGGAGGAGATGAGGGAGGGTGGGATTGGGAGGGGATGAGGGAGAGTGGGATTAGGAGGGTATGAGGGAGGGGGCTACAGCTGGGATTCAAAGTGAATAAACTAATTAATATAAAAAATAAAAATTTAATTGAACAAAAGAATCTAGACTCTCTGGTGTTCAAATGACACCAAGAGGAAGTTTCTGTTTTCACTCCTGAATGTGACATCAACTCAGACACCCATGCTAAGACAATTTCTTCAGTTGTGGAATCTTTGGGCTTCTGTGACTAAGATGGTATGGTAGTGGTAGTAGTGGTGATGGTGGTGGTGGTGGTGGTGGTGGTGGTGATAGTGGTG
>NW_026596962.1:953800-960245 GCF_907164565.1 Psammomys obesus
CTGTGGTGGTGCTGGTGGTGGGGATAGTGATGGTGGTGTGTGCTTACTGCGGACACACACCAGAGCAAGTAAGCACCATATCTTACACTCTGGCTGACAGAGGAAGCCATTCTCTTCCAGTCACATGTCCACAGGGCCATAGTTGGACTGTTTTCCCAAGTCACCAGGGTTGAGAAGCAGGAAACATGCGTCTCTTGCACAGGGCACACAGCTCAGCCCTCCTGTTGTCCGCGGTACTCAGGGCCTGTCACCACCCTGGCTGCCCTGGGAGGAAAAGCTGCTTTCTCAACTGAATTATCAAGCCACAAACACAGGGATAGCTCAGGATGGATCCTGGGGCCTGTTAAAGAGGTAACCAGGCTGGAGGCTAGGGGTGCAGCTCAGTGGTCCAACACTTGCCTTGTCTGGGGTTCCATCCCCAGAACCACCAAAACCAAGCATAAAGCAGCCCAGGGAAATCTAAATGCAAACTACAGAAACCAGTGCAAAGCTGTGGTCTTGCTCAGGACACCTTCTGCCTCATATAGGTGTGACACACATGAAACAGACGGAGAACACCATCACAACTGCTTATGCACACCAGAAGGAAAGATTTTTGTAGAGCAGTTAAGTTCATATCTTTTTATTGTTTTTTTATTTAAAAATATCTTTAAAACACCATAAAATAACGTTTCGTGGTGGCATATCATATGCTCTGCTCGTACTCACCCTTTCTTATTCCCCTGCTTTCTGTTGGCTCCTATCCTGCTCCCAGTAGACAGTTTCTGTTCTACTTTCATGTCACACACACACACACACACACACACATGCATGCATGCACTCACAAACACACACACAAACACACAGACACACAGATGCACACACACACACACATAACACACACACTTTCCTAGGTTCTGCAGAGTAGAGAAAGCACCTGTCATGTTTTGTCTTTCTGAATCTGACTCATTTCACATAACATAATGACATCCATTTCTGTCTATTTTCCACAAATAACAAAATCTAACTCTTCTTTTCCCTTTCCTTTTCCTTTTCTTTCACTCCCTCCCCTCCTCCCTCCCTTCCTCCTTCCTTCCTTCTTTCTTTTCAAGTTAGGGTATTACCATGTATCCCTGTCTGGCCTGTATAGCCCAGGCTGTCTCAGAACTCACAGAGATCTATCTGCCTCTGCCTCCTGAGTGCTGGGAATCACTATAGTGTCACTATATTCTAACTCACCCCATCTTGCCCTTCTGTGCTCCATGTTCTTCATTGTCTATGGCTGAATACGACTCTGCTGTGTATATCATGTTTGCTTCTTCCCACCATCTGTTGGTGGGAGCCTAGGCAATAGCATAGCTCAGCTACTGTGAACAGTACTAGTGCATGGACGTAATAAGCACAGCTGAGCTGGCATCTCTGTGGTACACTGGCTCTGTTTATTTTTCCACTGGCAAATAAGGCAAAAACATAACAAAAGAAGAACAATTGCATGTCTCATCTCTGCATCTTGTGGCAGCCTATGTCTCTGTGGCAGCTAACTGACCTTTGGGCAGCTGAGGGAGTCCTCATCCGGGTTGGCAGCAGGCCTTTTGAGGAGCTGAATCTGAGGGACAACAGAGACGGACTGCAGACAGGTAAGCACTGTGGGCAGAGACGCACAGTGGGGTGGAACAGCAGGGCCTAGTCCAAGGTGGGAAGAGCTTTAACATCCCAGGGAGAGTTTTCACCCCTTCGCTCGCTCGGCAAGCACCAATGTCCAAAGCGCTCTGTGGGGAGAAAGGAAAGCAGCACTTATCACGCTTCTTTGTTTACTGGCCTGTTGCTTTCACTGATCTAGTATTCATAGAAGCAAGTCCTCCAAAAAGACATGAACAGCAAGGAGGTAGAGAATGTGCCTTTTTTTTCTAAATGCTAAAATAATAGGATTTGTTTGTTTGTTTTGGTTTTGTGTTGTTGCTTTGTTTTGTTTCTATTTCCTGACTCTAGGATGGCAGAGAGCTGTGTAGACTCACTGACAGGGTATAAATACTGAAAACTGAAGACAAGACCATGACTCTTTTTAATCTACACCCTCACACTCTTTACTGGTTTTCCTGTTTTCCAATACAGTGACAAGATTGGGGGTTTGCTGAGGTGTTTGTTTGTTTGTTGGGATTTTTTGTTTTGTTTGTTTTTTTCAAGACAGAATTTCTCTGTATAGCTCTGGCTGTCCTGTACTCACCTTGTAGATCAGGCTGGCCTCAGACTCACAGAAATCCACCTGCCTCTGCCTCCCCAAGTGCTGTGATTACAGGCATGCATCACTGCACCTGGCCACAATGTAGTATTTTTATAATTAGAAAATTTGAGCTGGGTGGCAATATCTACCTATAAACCTCAGCATTTAGGATGTGAAAGCAGGAGAGTCAGGCATACAAGGTCGTCCTTCACTATGTGGTGACTCAAGACCTGTTTGGGCCACATCAGAAGGAAGGAAGGAAGGAAGGAAGGAAGGAAGGAAGGAAGGAAGGAAGGAAGGAAGGAAGAGAGGGAGGGAGGGAGGGAGGGAGGGAGGGAGGGAGGGAGGGAGGAAGGAAGGAAGGAAGGGAGGAAGGAAGGAAGGGAGGAAGAGAGAACGCTGAGGATATGGCCCTGCTGGTACAAGCACTTGCCTAGCAAGCACAAAGCCCTCGTCTGTTCCCAGCACTGCATAAACTGGGCCTGATGGTGCTCACCTGTAACCCCAGAATTCAGGAGACGCAGGCAGGAGGCTCAGAAGTTCAAGATCATACTTGACTACATAGTGAGTTTGAGGCTAGTCTGGGCTACACTGAGACTGTGCTTCAAGGTAGGAAGAAAGAAAGGAAAGAAGGAAGGATAGAAGAAAGGATCCTAAAGGAGATGAAGTTGAAGAGAGTAGGATATAGGTATTTCTTTTCAGAGTATATTCTATGCATTGTCTGTCCATTTATCTACCTGTCTACCTGTCTGTCTATCTATCTTTCTATCTTTCTATCTGTCTGTCAGTCCATCTGCCTGTCTGTCTGTCTCTCTTTTTATCTGTCTTTCTGTCTGTCTATCTATCTTTCTGTCTGTCTATCTTTCTATCTGTCTGTCTATTTTTCTGTCTGTCTACCTATCTTTCTGTCTGTCTATCTATCTATCTATCTATCTATCTATCTATCTATCTATCTATCTATCTAATCTTTCTGTCTACCTATCTTTCTGTCTATCTGTCTATCATTCTGTCTGTCTATCTGTCTGTCTGTCTGTCTGTCTACCTATGTCCTTCTTGCCACCATGGAGTTACCAGCTTCAGCGCTCCCTCCACCACACATCCTACCATGATGCCCTGCCTTCCTTGCCACAGGAAGAATAATGGTACCAAGAGACCAGGAACTGAAACCAGAAGCCAAAGTTCCTCTTTTAAATTGCTTTTCTCATCCTTGCCTGTGTGGTGAAAAGCTGGGGAACACACTGTTTTTTCCACCCAAAGCATATAAGGTTGCACATTTTCAAAGTCTTTGCAAAAACTAAGCCTTTTTTAGTGTCCAAGAGGGTTACTCAGTAATAGGAAAAGGAACTGTCTCTGACATGAACTCATGGACTGGCTCTTTGACCACCTCTCCCTGATGGGGAAGCAGCTTTACCAGTCCACTGAGGAAGACAATGCAGCCAGTCCGATGAGACCTGATAGACTAGGGTCAGGATGGAAGGGGAGGAAGACCGTCCCATCATTGGACTGGGGAAGGGGCATAGGAGGAGATGAGGGAGGGGGTGGGATTGGGAGGAGATGAGGGAGGGGGGTGAGATTGGGAGGAGATGAGGGAAGGGATACAGCTGGGAAACAAAGTGAATAAACTGTAATTAATAAAAATAAAATAAAAATTAAAAAAACTAAGCCTTTTGTTAGGGCTAGGAGCTTGCCATGTTGAATAGATAAGGAAGATTTATTTCACTACCATTTTTTAAGATTTATTTATCTAGCATTTATACAGTACTCTGCTTGCATGTGTACCTACATGCCACAGATCTTAGTAGAGGTGGGTATGAGCTACCATGTGGATCCTGGGAACTGAACTCAGGACCTTTGGAAGAACAGCCAGTGTTCTTAACCTCTGAGCCATCTCTCCAGCCCCCTCACTACCATTTTAATTAGTGTTTCATTAGCCATTTGTGAGGCTGGACATTTCTCATTAGTTCACTGGCCTTTTAAGCTTTCTCTTTGGAGAATACTTGATTGGGTTTATTTTTACCATATTTTTCTTGGGACAGAGTGATGGAACTGCCTTTTAGAAATGGATCCATAAGCAGTATCATTGCCGATGTGATTAACCAGTAACTCATTCTAAATGCCATTGTCTCCAGTAGAAAATTTCCAGCCCCTGACCTTGCTCATTCTTTAGTCACCATTGCTCTTAAAAATCCACTAGAGAATTGGTGTGTGCTCCCTTGAATCCTTCTGGTGCTGGAGCCCAATGCTGTGGGCAGGGCCTCTGGAGGGGCCATGCCTCTGGGCCAGTGCTCTCTTCTTACCATCACTTCACCCCAATTCCATCTGCCTCCTCACACAAAGACACTTAGGATTAACAAGCTGCACATTATACTCGAGGAATTATTTGACATTTCAACTGCCCTGAAGTGTGAAAGGGTTCTACTGTGTTCAGACAAATTCATCACGAGCCTTCATAATGCCCTGGTTAGGGGCCCATTTTTCATTTTCATCTATATATCGCAAGCAATTTCCTCTGTGGCTTGAAGACAGTGTTTCAGTTATGCATCCAGGAAAAAAAATAGTTTGTGCCTGGTAATCAAATCAGCAATTGATTAATCCTCCTCAAGTCATGCTCAGTGCCTACATAAAGAATCTTTAAAGTATTTTTTCCCAGATTATGAAACTGGAGTCTGCATGTGTTAATAATCTCAACAGGGCTGAACATGGAGAGAATAGCAGACAGGGCACAACTGAACAGGAAAGTTTATGAGGTTAGGTGAAGCATCTTGCCTCCCCTAGAGGTCAGTAGTGTGAGTCCCTTTAAAGAGCAAGCTAAGCATTTTTATTTTCATTCAAATTATTTTTATAACATGCATTAGGAAGATAGTTGGTTAAGACATGTGTTACTTCCAAAGGGTATTTATCAAAGGAGATGAATTTCACAGCCAGCAGTATTGTACAGGCAGGAAAAAGGAAGTGCAGGCAAGTCAAAGGTGTCCAAACAGGTCACCTGGAGGTCTTGGGAGCCAGAGGGTCACCTGGCGCCCAGCTGGGTCAATCAGTTCCTCTACATTTCTTGACATTGTCACCTCAAAGAGGTCGCTTATTTCTGTCCCACCAACCACCTTGCTTGTGGTTTATAGTTTACTCTCTAGTTTTTGTATTCCAACACAAGTACCTGACTTTAGTCAGATTTTAAAAAGCCATAAAGCATGCAAGGGGTCTCAGCAGCAATGTGTCCCCCAAATGTCAGCCCTGTGCCTCCTTCTTGATGTGGAGGGACAAAGGTGCACTTCCTGCCAGAGTCCTGGATTCCCCATTCTCCTCTTGGCTCTGAGACTGCCAATGTCCATCATTAGAGACTTATTGTTTTCTTTCCTTCATTTCAGCATACTGCTACTTTTGCAGTTTGTGTTGTAACAGTGCGGTTTGTACTGTGTTGTCAGACATGCTGTGTCAAATCAAATCATCCTTTTGGAGTTGTTAGACCCTAGATGGCTTCTAGTATCTGATTTTGAAATACTTCATTTTTCTCAGGAAGCATCTAGATCTGTGACAGGATTTTCTAGATTCAGAATGAACTGTGTATCAGTCAGGATTCTCTAGAGGAACCCAACTGATTATATATATGTAAAGAAGATTTGTTGAAGTGGCTTTACAGGTTGTGGTCCAGCTAGTACAACCATGACTATTTACAAATGGAAGGTCTAAGAATCCAGTAGTTGTTCAGTCCACGAGGCTGGATGTCTTTACTGGTCTTCAGTGTGTGCCAGAATCCTGAAGAAGTGCTCTAATGTGAGTAAAGGAATGGACTGGCTAGTGAGAGTGACAGTAAGCAGGTGGAGAGAGCAAGCTTCTTTCTTCGTGTCCTTCATGCAGGCTGCCAGCAGAAGGGGTGCTCAGGCCAAAGCTGGATCTTCCCATGTCTCGAAAGATTTGAACCACTTCAAATTAGTCCGTCAGTAAAAAAAAAAAAAAAAAAAAAAAAGAAAGAAAGAAAGAAAGAAAGAAAAAAAAAAAAAAACCTCACAGGTGTGTCCAGCCACTTGGGTTTTAGTAATTTCAGATGTAGTCACGTTGAC
The DNA here is from genome assembly GCF_907164565.1 of Psammomys obesus. Lineage (NCBI taxonomy): Eukaryota > Metazoa > Chordata > Mammalia > Rodentia > Muridae > Psammomys > Psammomys obesus. The sequence goes on from NW_026596962.1 coordinate 960,059, forward strand.
AACCAAGAACAGCCATCACAAGCTATAAGCTTTATTGGAATTTCATAGGATGACTTAACATTGTTGCAGAACAAATAGGGAAATAATTTTATCAAATAAATTGCTTTACTGATCAATTTTGAAGAAACTATTGTTTTAATTTGGTTGGTTGGTTGGTTGGTTGGTTGGTTGGTTGGTTGGTTGGTTG